>NC_090190.1:17588697-17888526 GCF_024679245.1 Pseudorasbora parva
TGAATCTAACCATGTCAAAAGGAAAAATCAGATATTTATTATCATGTCAGTTATGCCTTTAACACCAACAGTAGATCAAGAGTAGATTTTCTGTGTGCAAAGCGAAATGCCATCCAGAGGTTTCACGACACAATATGTAATTTTTGCCGCTAGTAATTTCGCCACTCTCTAATTCAAAACAAAGGTGTAGCTTGATGATGCCTTGATTTCGCTGAATCATGGGAGTTATTATCTTCACCTCTACAGTCAGAGGAAAAGTATCAGATGGGACTTGGAAAGAAATCATATAATGGATGAGCTCATGTATTCAATATTTATGAACATTACTGTAGTATGAGGCAGGGTGAGGCTGAAAGCCTTTGGAGCAGAACGAGGCCACACGGCTCGAGAGCAATAGCTTTTATTATGTCGCAGCTGACCACTTCCGCTTGTTCAACTCATTCGTATGTGGGGTAGCGAAGCACTGTTTTATTATATTATCTATTTTAGTGTGTAAAAAGTTATGTAATAATGCTACTCTATGCGTTTGCTCTGTGGCTGTGAGTCACTTGTTGCACACTGCAGTGAGCTAGATTGATATTAGGCATGGTAAAACACGGTACTCGCAGTAAATCAAGAAAATGATATTTAAGCAGTAAGACTAATTGTGTTGTGCCCTATAACAATGATTAGTTTACAGTCAATGAATGTATCCAAAGAGGTGCTCTCCTGTCTAATAAAACACATAATATATTAATGCGCCTTCTGTGTTTCCATGGTTTCTGCAAAATAAAACCACGGTCCGTGTCCTGGTTAAAATTGCTTATTTCTTAAACATCCTTGGAAACATTTGAGTCAACACATTTTATTACATGGTTCTAGTGTTTTTTTGTTTGATTTTTTGAACATTTGAATCCAAAACTTTTACATATTGAGCAAAATCAAATGTGCTCAGTTGTAAGCTTATATTCTGGCCAGGAGCTGCCAACTTTGACATGTAAACTTCTTGCAAGTGCCTCAAATAAAACTGAATATCTTTGAAAGAATTGCAATCAATTGAACTTGGTAAATAGCTCTGATAATATCAACCCGGTACCCTGTAAATGTGATTTTCTGTATGGGCTGATTGGAGATGGCGATCACAAGTGCTTTCCAGTTGTTGTGTGCCATGTGCATCAGATGGTCAGTATGATTTAGCTTTTTTTTTTGGTCATTTTTGGAGCTTAACAGCTTGGGGTTTACCACTGTGTACTTGCTAATAGTCTCTGGGCACATGGAACATTCAAATTTTACGTTTGGAAGTTATAATTAGGCATTGCTTACCTTCCCCTACTGTGTTTTAACCCTCATTTTCTAGTGGTTTAACTGTTCTGATTTCCATATTTGGTGCTTGAGAACAAAAGCAAAAGCATTTGAGTTGTCAAGCTCTTCTGCTATGCCTCGATTGATTACTTGGCAGAAAAGTATGTCAGCTAAATGCAGCAGCTGTAAACAGCTGGAAGTCATGCAGCGTATGGGTAGAGATTAGTTTACATTAGTACCCAAGTAAATGGCTCCTTGTATGAAATATGACTGGAATATATAAGCTCAGCTGTCTTTTTCATAAACACTTGAGCAGGTCATGCAGTGTTTTTACATGGCATTACATTTTAGGAGTTTTTATTAGTGCCACTTTCCAGTTCGCATCAATATCTGTGAATTGTTGCATCAATGTCACATGTTTTAAGTATTAAAGGTACTGTATGGTGACTATCAAATCATTTTGATGTAATTGACTGAAATGATATTCCATGTTTATTGATATGAGGTGGCATAAATGCTGGTAGTCAACCTTAGGAGGTCAAATTAAATAAAATTTTCTGGGTATGTTATTTTGTGCTCTATTAATGGAAAGTTACCAGTGTTACATGTGTTTTTATTTTTTATTTTTGTAGATGGTGGAACAAAGAAGCTACGCAGCACCATCCGGCGGAGCACAGAGACGGGTATCGCTGTGGAGATGAGGAACCGTGTCACGCGGCAGGGCAGTAAGGATTCGACAGATGGCAGCACCAACAGCAACAGCTCTGATGGAACGTGAGTGACATAGTGTCTCATTTTATATTTATTTATTTATTAAGCACTTTTTAAACAAATGTCCATTGACACAGACTCTTCTTCAGACATAAAGATCACAAATCACTGCATCCAAATACATTTAAATGGGGGGTAATTTTGTTTTTGTGAGATCCACTTGGATGCATTTGGATGCAATAATTTGTGATCCATTTGCTTAGATTTTACTTAAAGCCTTTATGTATAATACATTATAAAAGTATTTTTCATTATATAATGCATCGTATGATCTCATTAATAATCTGCTAATATTATGCATTTTAACTTTGGTTGCAATTATTTGTGAAGAGATATAAAGCATTACGACATACATTATGAATACCTTTAAAATGTATTATACATAAGTGCTTTAAACAAAGCTTAACAGTAGTTTAGATTAAAATAAAGGCAGTACAATGGTATTTTACAATTTTAATTATACATTTTTACATGAAATGAATGACAATAAAATGTTCCTTATTGCCATGGAAATAATTCAGAGGTGGTGAAACACGAATAGGGCTGCAACAATTGATGAAATTGGTAAATAATGTGTAGTAACTTTTCATGAGTAAGGAACACGCCACAACCATGAATGTTGGACAATTATTTCTTAAAGAATTTAGGGATGAATAGCGAGAGGATGAAGGGGAAGAGGATGGTAGTCAGGCTGATCTGGGCTTCTGGTGTTGGTGGCCGGAGAGTGGGGGCATCATCTCAGTTAAGATACCCCCCCCCCCCCCCCCATACAACCTGGAAAAGAAGAGAACGGGATTGTAAAGATGGCTGAATGGATGAGAGAGGGAGGGGAAGGGAGGGTTCAAGAGAAAGAGACAAACAGTACTGTAAGGGGCGGCCTGATATAAGATGGTTTAGAGAAGTCAGGTGATTGGTAGAGACGTGGCCCGGCTCCTGAACCCCAGTTAACTAGTTAACTCGATTAAAGGTGCACTATGTAGTATTTTTGCATTAAAATATCCAAAAACCACTAGGCCCGTGTTATATATTTTGTTCAGTTGAGTACTTACAATATCCCATATGTTTCCAACTATTTGTAAATTGTGAGAAAATTGCTATTTTAGGACCGGGACGTATAGCGTTTGAGCCAGTCGCCTGTCAATCATGTCATATCTGCGAAACAAGCCTGATTAGTTTTGATGAGTTTGATAGATCACACATCTCAATGGTTGTATTTTAGGTTCATCTTCCCCACCACTCGCCTGGGCCCTGAGAGCCAATTCAGTGACTTCCTGGATGGCCTTGGTCCCGCACAGATAGTGGGACGTCAGACATTAGCCACACCGCCAATGGGTAAGAGTTGCATACTGGTCAATATACACTGAATTCAGCAGTTACAAATATGTTAATAAAAAGGGTTCATTTGCATTTAATCAATCAATAAATGTGTCAAGAGTTATTGTGGTGAAATGTTAGCTTTATTTGTCACACTGTAAATGGAAGGTCAAGTCAAAAATATTGCATATTGTGATACAGTCTTCCACGCTGTGTGCTGTTGTACAGTAGGTCATCAGGGTACATCTGTGTACAGTAAATTTGCATGCTGAGAATGGTATACATAGTATACACAGTAGAAATTGAATGACACTATGCTATCCTTTAGCACTCAGAGGAGCTGATTGTCAATGAATTTGTCTGCAAATGAACACATATCTGATGAATGTCATTCTTTAAATGTTTACTGGACTGGAGTTACTGACTTGTAATATTTAATAATAGCCTATGTGTCTCTTCAAATCAAATATGAAGACTAAAACTCTCAGGAATGGAGGTTATATATTGCTTTTTGTCGCCACCTGCTGTTGAATGATTCCATTGCAAGATGTCTGCACAGACATGAACGTTTTAATAAGCCGTATGGTTTTCTCTGTTTAGGTGATGTTTACATTGGTGTGTTGGATAGAGGGGGTCAGTTAGAGGTTGAGATCACGCAGGCCCGAGGTCTGACCCCTAAACCAGGCTCAAAGACCATTTCAGGTAATTTCACGATTAAACTTGACTGTGTTGAATCATTTGATCTACATTACTTGTTGGGTAAGGCCACAGAACACCGTTTCATTATTGGATATTTGCTTCTCTTTCAGCAACATATATAAAGGTTTATGTCCTGGAGAATGGAATGTGTCTCGCTAAGAAGAAAACCAAAGTGGTGAAGAAAACCCTGGATCCAACCTTCCAGCAATCCCTGATGTTTGATGAGAGCCCACAGGGGAAAGTGCTACAGGTATTACAAATACAAATCACTACAGCTATCCTTCACACTCTTCAAAAAACAGCATACTAACATCAAAATATCCAGAGGTCCCAAAAAACTTAATTGAGTATAAACTTTGTAGGTTTTTTTTAATGTTTTTTAATGTAATTTGTTGATGGAAAGACAGGAGATGCTGTTTAGAGTTCACAGGGCTCATTTTGTTGTATTTGCATGGTTCATATTCTGTACGGTCTATGCAGGATAATATTAATTATTATTATTTTTTATATGCCAAACACCCCTTTAAGAAATCGGAGAATGTTTAATATCATCAGTAGCTAACCAAATAACATGTATTATTATCCTGCGGTGGAAACGCTGCTATACACTACCATTAAAATGGCCATTCACACACCCTCAAGCCATCCTAGGTATATATGACTGTCTTCTTTTAGCCACCCAAACACAATTGGACTACATTAAAAAATATCCTGGCTCTTTCAAGCTTTATAACAGTAGCAAATGTCCAAAAAACTCCTAATTCAACTTGCGTTGCCCGTCTGGCGGAAGCTAGTTATTTTAGTTTATAACGTTTTAAATATGGATTTTTTTTTCCTTACAAAAACCCATCACTTCGCTTCAGAAGGCCTTTATTACTTTATTAACCCCATGGAGTCGTTTGGATTACTTTTATGATGGATGGATGCACTTTTTTTTTTATAAAATCAGGAGCGCCATTCAATTCAATTCAATTCAGTTGTGCTTTATTGGCATGACATACATGGGTACATATTGCCAAGCATTTCACAAAGCAAAACAGAAACACACATAAGCATTCACTACCAGTATAAAGCTTGGAAGTCGTCATGAACTCAAAATTGACCCTATTTACTTTGTTAGTGCACATCACTAGTCTTGTATTGAACAATTAATCCATGCCAGTTAACACAAAGAAAAAAAAATTGTCCGCTTCGGAATGGCGTTCCTTCTCTGATGATATTAGTTTGGCGGCTTGGGTTTGATTATCCTTTACCACTCCCCTCCAACCTAGCGAGAGATGGAGAGGAGGTGCGCTAAAGTAAAACCCCGCCCTCTATTCAATATTCCGGTTCACTTGGAAATACATCACCAAACTTAAGTAAAGTCAGTTGCAACTTCCTGTTCACGGGGGACTTTAATATAACTATGATTGAGTTCATCTGAAAGAAGAAAGTTCTATACACCTATAGGATGGCTTGCTGGTGAGTAAATCATGGGGTCATTTTCATTTTTGAGTGAGACTTTCATATTGTTCATATTCATATTGCATCTAGAGCTTACAGTTTATAAATGTCATTACATAAGAAACTTTCACACCAAGTGCAAATGCCATATTTAAGACCACTGCATATTAAAAGTGTCCATTTAACCTGCCCAGGTGATCGTGTGGGGTGATTACGGCCGCATGGACAGCAAGTGTTTCATGGGAATGGCTCAGATCCTCCTGGATGATCTCGATCTGTCGTCAATGGTGGGCGGTTGGTACAAGCTCTTCCCCACCTCCTCTCTGGCGGACCCCAGCATCGGCCCTCTGACACGCCGACTCTCCCAGTCCTCGCTCGAGAGCGCCACCAGCCCCTCGTGCACCTAGACTCGTCCTCGTCCCCGTCTAAATATGCCTGTGTTCTCTATCTCTACGTGTGTATCTCCGTTCAATATACCCCGCCACCGACCCCAAAAGCATGAACACACACTCTGATAGATACAGCCAACTCGCCCGGGGCTGGAACGCTCCTCTTTACCGATACAGATATTAAGAGTTGGATACAAATCAGGCATGACACATTTAACACACACACCCTCGCAGATGGATATGGGTGTAACCAGCAACATGCGGTTGTAGGGGCGTCCGGAATCAGTCATGGCTAGTTACATGCAGATCCATTGTTCGCAGGTCAATCAATAGGGGCATTTAATAAATCTGCTGAGAAATGTTCCTGACAATGTAGCATTTGTGTTGACGTCACGTCACACAGGGAGCAGAATGGGTTCTACAAGACTAGCAGTTCCAGACCCTCAAGGGTCAATCATTTCTCTATGCCAAACCCTTAGTTTTATTTTTTAAAAACCAAAGCAATTCTTATTATCTGTAGTGTTATATTATAGAGTATGGATATGTAGCAGAGTCAATGACTTAGATGAGATGCAAAAAAACTAAAGCCGTGTTAGAAAAACTCACTAGACTACATTCACAATTAAACTTTTAAAATGCAGGGCTTTACTCCACATGTCAGGTTATTTATTAGAAATGCACACCATTCCTGTCGCATAAAGTAGCGTATTCTTATTTTTTTTTCCTTTTCGGAGAGCTCAATAAATAACTATATAGATCAATATTTGTGTTTATGTATTAATCGACTGCATTCTGCACGTTAACTCGCAACCCTTGTCGAGCAAAATATGTAAAGTGCTATTTTAAGCTTGCCTTTAAAATTATGTGGACTTATAGATGGTAGGTTATTTATTTTGCTAATGTTTTAATCTCACTTTTTGTCTGAACAACACAATCTGCACCGAGCTGCAGACATAGTCAGAGGGAATCGAACCCTCTAAAGGAGAACCAACTGTCCTGTTAAACCAGCAACCCTCATACACAGCTGCTGCATTGTGGGATATGCCGAACGCCGTCCGCATGGCAAGCAAGAAAACTGTTCTTGTAGCAAGTAACGAAGATTTCTGGAAAGCTAGAGCCGCATTATACTTTACCGCCTCAAGTAGTTTTCGTTCTACCAGCATATGGATCTGAACTGTTAAAGGTCTTTTCCATTTCCTGTTGCACTCAGGAGGTCACGCTGAAAAAAACCCACATACACAACTATATGAGGACTGGTGATGGAGTCGCTCGCTCAACAGGATCTTGAAGCCCAGAACAAATGGTGTTCTGTAAACTCCTGGACACTTTTTTTTTGGTCTTTGAACTTTGGAAGTGTGACTATTCCTGTCCAATCAGCAGTCTTCTTTAGCTTCGTGTCTGAAGCTGATTGGCTCTAGATGGCTTCTTCAGTCAGTCTTTGGTGTTACGGAGATTTGTGGAAGGAAAGCAGCACTATAGGTAAAATACAAAGTGTTCATCTCACCCCTGTCAGCCTCCTCTGCACATCTAGATTTCATTTCATGAAGATATATCAGATTGGAAGTAGGTACCATACATATCATAGGATTTCCGTCTTTCAGTCACATCTTCTGCAAAGATGGTAACACCTACAATATGATTCATAAGTGACAGTATCAATACCCAGCGAGCAATAGCCATCATTTCATCTCAATATAGTCCGGATATGAGTAACCCACTTCTAGTCAAAATAATTTGGTTATATGTCATTGTTTTGCCAAAATAACTTGCAAGATGTATGATATTCCATCATGTAAGCAACGTCAACAGTGATTACAAGGTGTTTGGTTTCATTTATTTGACATGTTCTTGTTCTACAAGTCTAGTTCTTGGGCTTTGGTCTATTCAATTTTCACAGACAGACCAAATCTTGTGTTTGTTTTTTTTAGCCTAGACGTCTTTTAATCGCAAAATTGCTTGCTGGATGAGAACCAGAACAATATTAATTTCTAAGTTCCTGTATGGATCATTAGCCAAATCATTAAAGACGCTTGTGTTTTTGTTTGATTTTCTGGTTTGCGTCATGAAATGCATGATCTGCTTTCAAAGGCAGACTATGAGATCAGCAATTCGTTTCATCTGATTTATCATTTCAAATCGTTTAAAGTATTTTAGTATTGCTTTTTGCCGTCTCTACAGCTGTCTTTAATTTCTGCCAATGTCACCGCTACTCTGATCAAGATGTACAGCGCAAAATATTTGAACCATTTCCCTGGATGTTCATAAGAATGTGTGCCTCACATTCCGTACTTCCAAAATATTGTATTTCTTTCTTATTTGCTTTTATTTTCCTAACCGTTCCATCCATGCTCTTAATGTGCACGTTTCCATGCATTTGGGAAGATGTAGAACACCTCTTTACCGTACATTTTTTGCGTAGAGAGATTTCTCTTTAAATCTTGAGAAACATTTGGTCAACATTTGTGTCTTTAAAGGACATTTAAAATGCTTTCTCTGTTCATTTAGATGTCTTTGCTTCACAAAGTATCTTTTAGGACAATTTCAAGCTTTACATGATTACAAAAAGTTCTGAACCACAAGACAAATGTCATGCACACTAAATATATTTGCATTTCAATTATTTCTGCATGCCCAAATGTACACGCTGGACACCCAACTTTGGCCGCAAATGAGATCAGATTAGTTGCCGGTGAATGCCTTCATTCTGGACAATGCAGTTATATAGTGTAATAGTAAGAACAAAAACAGTGAATAAGGTTCCGCTTCCAACATCTGAAACTTTATTACAGTACTTTGCTCTTTCTTATTATCATCTAAAACTGCAAATGTACATTCAAGTCGAAACTATTTTACCCATGCCAGTCATGGCCGATTTTACATTTTAAAATATCAGACATATATTTTAAATATCAAAATATATAAAATATCGAGCCTCTGCTGATTCTCACATACATTTCTTGCTTCTTATGTATTTGCACAAGTTTGAATGTGTTGCACCTTTCTCTTTTCCACATACAGACAAATGTCTGTAAATTAAATTAGATACTAACTAAGAAATAAATTGTTTTATTGTACTGAAAACAAACTGTACTTGCAGCTGAATGTTTGTCCTTGGTAAACACTATGAAATGACTATTAGATATTGATATTTTTTCTATGTGATTTTATGTACATCGGAATATGGGATTATATGTGTCCCTGTACAATGAAGTAGTTGCAAAATCTTGCATTTTTGCAAAATGAAAAGAATGCATGAAAATTTGTACTGTACTGCTCTATTTTTTCAGGTGTAGTAGATGGATGTAGTTTGTTGCAATCCATAGCTAAACCAAATGCAACACAGACAAAAAAAAAATCTTGATTTGCCGCTTCCAGATTTCTGGATGCGTTTCGATATTTTAACGTGGAATGAGAACGATCAGATCTGTTTTGCTCTGACAGAAATCAGATACAGCTATCAAATGCTTCTGTGGTGTGTTGATAATCTGTAAATACAAATCTTTGAGTATAACGTTGTAACTTCTGAATAAGATGCCTGAAAAATCACTAGCATCTGATTTGTTTAAGCGCTTGGTGTTGTATCAGAGTACTTGATGCTTTTGTATGCGAGAACACTTCATTCTTTTCAGTTCATTTACATGGCAAAGACAGAAGAGATTTTTTTTGTTTGTTTCCCTTTCAGTTTTATGGCGTCGGCATGCACATTTTATGTGTGTAAGTAGGTGACACCAGCCTAACTGGGGAATGATCTTAATACACTTAATACAGATCAATATCAATGTGATGTTATGGCCAACAATCATAGCCGATACAGTTGGAAGTCCTGGTATTCATGCTTACATTTCTTATTTGCATTTAGAAATGGACAGTAGATTGTAAAACTGCAAATGATGTGTGACTTTGAACGTTTCTTTTGAGATGTTGCTTTGTCAGGTACTGTATGATGTAGTATATAAATGTTGAGAGATTGTTTTACTTTCAAATAGGAATATAATCTCCCTTTACAACTACCTGGGCCATTTAAACCCTTGTGAAGTATTTTTATGAAACTCAAATATTGTTTTATTTTCTGTCTGTTATCAAATATAAGGACTATTGAGGTGATATTTATCTTATTTTTTAAAAATTCATTATTTTAAAGGGTGGTCTGTTGGATAAAAGGCAATGGCTTGTTTATTGCCTTACTTGTGAGTAATTATTAATGCTTAGATGTGTTATTGAAAGCCTTGAGTGCTTTGCTCCGATATCATAAGTATCTCTAACTTGAATGTACATATATATTTAAATTTATTGTATTACAAGTTTTATTTGTTTTACTGTGCCTGAATGACCCAGTATGACACATCATTTCCCGGTATCTGTTGATGTTTAAAGGCTTACGTGAGCACAAGAACCCAGGGGCCTCATTTATAAAATGTTGCTTAGAAACTGTCCTACATTTGATCTTATGATTATTTCTCAAATGTGCCATTGTGCAGTACCTCGTCCCTGAAACTCTGCCACAAGGAAAAGTGTGTACGTCTGCTTAGACCCTGACATGGCGCTGAGCACATTTCCATGTCAAACACTCTCTTAATATGAACATTGGCGTGGATTTTAGTGTATGCACAGATTTGGAATGTGCAGACTAAAATGTACACCAACATTCATATCACTTTGACATGGAAAAGTGCTTTACATTTTCTTTTTTATAAATGAGACCCCTGCTAATTCAATCTATTTTCTATCACAACTGATGTGAATATTTTTTAATTTTATTTTTCAAAACGTACAATTGTATCAGATATAATTTGTAAAGTTCAGTGTTTGTTTTTAGCCACTTACATTTAGGCCCTTTTTTGAACTGTACATTTTTTTAATAAGTTACCTGGTTGCCTTACATTTTTGAGTTCATTGACATTAAAAATTTGAGTTAATACAATGAACAATTTTGAGAATCAACCCTCTTTATTCAAATATTATTAAAATATTTTGTAAGCATATTAGGTATTTTCATGATTTATCACATTTGTATGTGGTTCAGATACAATAATATTTTGAGTTTCTATTTATTAAACTTATTTCCTTCATTGTATCAACACAATTTTTTAATTCCAATAGATTAAAATTTTAAGGCAACCAGGTTACTTTTTTAAGTTAAACCAACAACAAAAAAATACAGTGAGAAATAGATTTGTTAAAATGATATGGAGAAAGCCTGTATTTTCTTTGTAGCATGTTTTATTTGTCTATCTTCTCAAAGAGCCATTGGCTCTTTTTGTTTGTGATCACACTTAACTAAAACTAGGATTACATATATTTTGAATAGTTGGAATTTATTGGACTCTTGTGTCCGACTGTCATTGGCAATGTATTCATTTTACAAATGCAAAGACGGTCATTTGTAGTCTTTTTTCTCATTCAAGTAGCAAAGCTGTAAGCAGCTCTTTTTGTTGCCATAAATCAGCTATTCATATTATTCATGGCGTTGTTAACAGCATAAGACACTGTTGGGACATGATCACCTTCGCAGAGAGAGGTTTTCAACTTTCATGACAAATGTAGCTACTTTGAAATTCATGCACAGTTGCATCCATACATCTATCCTATATTAAACCTTATCCTGTTGAAGTCCTGCACTTTGGGAGAGCACGATCAAAGAGTTAGAGGCGGGGTAGCCCCCAAAACTTTTAGAAAATTATTTGAGCTGAAAGTGCACTGCTGTTTAGGAATAACAGAATGGTAAAGAGTTGTATGGGGAAGCTGTAATTTTATACTTGTGCTTTGTAAATGTTTTCTATGTGCAGTATTTGATAATGTAAAACTGGTATTTTTGTGGTTTGTACGCTGCAGAATTATTTAAGGTGCACGCAGTTTTGTAAGAAAAGGATGGGAAAAGTTGAAGAAAAAAAACATTTTGACTGAAGCCTGTATCTGCATGCATATTGACAGCTGGAAGCTGGAGGTCAATAAATTTGATTTGAATCACCCCTTTTGTTGAGTCTGAGTGGAACTCTTTATAGTGAAATTGCTTTAAATTTGATCAAGGACTAGAGGTCTTATTTATACAAAAAAAAAAAAAAAAACATTTTAGAAACATCATACATTTTATTTGGCAAATTATATAACTGCCAGATATTGTCAGCAATGCAAAGTAAATCAGTGAGAGGCATATGCACACTATGAAAGTTAAGTGTATGTTAAGTGCCATTTTACATGTATGCCCAGCTCAAAGCATTTGAAGTGAAATGTCTAAAGCTCTGGCGTGCTGTACAATAGGACAGTTCAGACACTGAGGACATCTTAGATCCGCTAGGGGGACTGCATCCATCATTCAATTGGCCCAAACTGTAAGTAGGAAAACAAAAGTGTGAATGAGATCCACTGAAATTGGCATACGCCATTCGATTGGGCCAGTCCCATGTCTTCCTCCTGCACGCCAAACCAATGTCTCCGCTCGCTCGGCCCAGAAACTGGTTTTCTAAGTCTCTAGTTGCGCAGTGTGCAGGTCTCTGCCGCACGGAGGCGCTGCTTTCCCGCTGCAAAAGTGACTCGATGGAAAACGGGCTTGTAAACTTCTTTTCTGCCTCAGAGCGTTTGCAGGTAGCCCTGTTTTCCGTCGCATTCTTTCCAGAGGGAATTTCTACGTTTCCATAAAGGTCAGGGAAAACGTCACACAAACCACGGAAGTGTCGTCGCAGTATCTTTGTGGTGATTTTACTATCATCAACTTTCCAAAAGTTGCGTTTTGCATTTGGGCACTCTGGATTTATAGGCACCTGTAAATTTAAAGGGAACATCCTTAATAAAATGTCCAGTAATAATAATAGCCTATTAAAAAGAAGAAATGCTTACCTTTACAAAACAGCTGTTTGAAGATAAACAGACTCTGATATTATTCTCAAGGCCTTTTCTATCCCCATCCACAAACACGGTCACCGCATTCATTAACTGGGGGAAACCGCGTTAATTAAAATGAAATAAAAACATGATGCATTCTGGTTTAGCTTTTTTTAATACAAAAAAAATTGCATTGGCCTATTGGTTTAAATATGAAATATCTATTAAAGTCAACAATATTCATGTTTGCTCTTAATCAAAAAATTAAGTCAAGAGCTTATTCATAACCTTGCTTTTTAGCGAAAATAATAATAATAAAAAAAATTATATATATAAACATAAAGCGGCAAAATGTTTTAAAAAGTTTTAAAGTGAGCGCTTTATCAGCGGTAATGCATGATAACTTACCTCGCAGAACGTTAGTCTCTTCTCAGGTGCGTTTTGAATGACATACGCGATCAGACCCAGGTACGTCATTTTCTGTTTGGAGTATCTCTTGTATTTTCTTCTGACCAGCATGTCTGCGCACTCTCGCTGCATCTCTGAGAACATCTGAAGTGAGCTCGAGTGAGGATGAGTGTCTGAGTTCGGCCGATATATGAAGCACGTCGGCTATAGAAGAAGTAGATGGACATTCCTTATTAATGTGGTCTTTTACATAATTGACGGAGGTGTTAATTCGTGGGCGGGGCTGGCATGCATGGATGGACTGGACCACCACAGTCTATTGGCTGCATAGCCTAAATGTTTTTAATATTGTAACATGCCTGCATGAAACAAAGTTTGAAAATATAAAGCTACAGGTTATATAGCTATATCAAACATAAACTAAAATTTACAAGTAAAATGTTCATTTAAATAGCCTAGTTACGTTGACTGTCTCTGTATTAATAGCTTGCCCCAAAACATATTTTATTGGGCTATAAATAATAACTTTGTGTAGCCTAATCTTTTCTAGATTAAATAAACGCTGGAACAAACCTACGCATAATTAGTGCTATGTTGGGATTGTTTAAATGGTTTTGTAGGCTATGGCTGTTTTCACACAGACCTGTTTCCATTTTCCAAGATTTATAACATAGGCCTACACTGTCTCTCCAAAAAAAAAACAAAAAAAAAAACTATTACAAAGTACACAATTGTACCTTTTGAGGTACAAATTGGCCGTCACTGATGGCACCCTTAAGGGTGCATTTTTGACCATAGTTAGAGGGAAAACAATTGTATAATTGTACCCTAAGTGGTTCCCAAACCTGAACCTGTCCTGGGGACCCTCACCTGTACACATTTTGCATGTCTCCCTCATCTAACACACCTGATTAAACTTATTAGTTCATTAGTAGAGACTGCAAGACTTGAATTAGGTGTGTCTAATGAGGGAGACATACAAAATGTGCAGTGGTGAGGGGTCCCCCGACAGGTTTAGGAACCGCTGCTCTAAGGAACAATTGTGTACCTTTAAAGGTAGTTATATGTTTTGTTCCCCAAGGAACACCATTGTATATTTTTGTCCTTTCTGAGAGTACATATTGCATCTGAAACCCAAGATAATTTACAAGGACACATAATAGACCAAAGATGCTTTGTAGCACGATCACACACACACACACACACACACACACACACACACACACACACACACACACACACACACATACACAAAAAACAGATGCTTAGCTAACAAAGAAGGAAACAAATGTATTCAATGATTCAAAACTGTGAATTCCCAACATTCTCATGTTTATTGTGATAAGACATACATTCACACGTGACATTCATATGCAAAATAAATACTGGTGGCAATGAGTCAGTTTAACTGACTTGTTCTCAACCTCTTTAAATGACAACTGTATTTAAATTATGAAACAAATAAACAGATAACAGCCTATAATAAATATTTTCTTAGGCTATGTATTAATTAAGTTATTCTTTGCTTAATATGAGTAGATAACTTTATAGAACATTTTGATATTGATAAAATGTATAGACTTGACATATGTCAAGACGTACAGGTTTATTTAGCTATATTCAGGTGAGTGTAAAAGTCTTTCATATATCCCTGTTGTGCTGTAACTCTAGAGGTTGCGACAAGAAAACCTTATATGGATTCTTGACACATGTGTTAAGAACCCTTTATGCAAAAAAATGTTGGCCTATAAGGAGAAATTAGCTATTATTTGCCATCTTGGTGTTACTGTTGGATGCTTGTAGAAATCATCTGGTTCTATGGCTGAATGTGCAGTGAACGTTATCTCTTCAATGTCCATTTTTCTCTTAGAAGAGATTGAACCTTTGGAGTTCAAAAAAGAACTTTAAAGGAACTGTATGCAATGTATTCCAATTAATCATACAATTGCCCTGATAGACATTAAGAAGTAATGTTAATTTCAAATACTTATATCACTAAAAAACAGCAGTCCGGCCAGGATATTGTCATTTAAAAGTTGTTGCAGCCCTCAACTGATGTTGATGTTGACATGTGTTTTGGCCTGAAGCACCACCCTCCACCTTTCTACCAATCACAAAGTCAGTAGTGTTTCGGCATCCGGGTTGCCAGATCAGCTGCAGCTACAAACGTTCCTGCTGGATCCTGCATCATATCTGTCAACCTCGAGTCAGTGGAGAGAGGGAGAGGGGATACACCACTCTGCAGTCATTTGAAAGTGATTGCAGTCCCAGTTTTGGCCACAATCTCCCTTTAAAGTGCAAATATGCACTTCTTACTACAATAAGGTTCTATAAATATCCATTGATTATTTGGCACATGTTGTCCATATTAGAACCTTTGTCGTGCAAGGGTTCAAAAACCTAGCTTGTTGTCAAGGTTGCTTGCTTTATTAGATACACTGTAAAGATTGAAATATTTCACTTTGCTTTTAGCCCCTGAACATACTGAACATGCACAATAATGGAACGTTTTAATTGTTACGGATTTAAACAAAAGAGAGCAACGTTATATTTTCTTCAGTTGTCATATTGACCTGATAACATACAACTCTTTAATTGAGCAATATATAATTATCTCAAAGCTTTAATAGTTTCTGATACTGTCCTTGGTTTATAATTCAAGCAGGGCCATATAACGATATTCAACATACACCGCAAACCATGATTTTGTTACGCCTGTTTGACTATTAAAATGCCTACTCTGTTAAATAAATCTTTACCATGTTATATGGTTATTTCAATATCTTGTGACAAAAAAAAAAAAAAAAAAAAAAACACTTTTCAGGACCTATAAGCATATTTACCCAGGAACATGTCCTATTGGAAAAAAACTCACTTGGTTGACCACATGGGATATTTCCCAAAATATGCCCAGAGGGTTAGAAAACACACTATCACTTTATTTAGGAAAAAATAAATAAAAATAAAGTTATCAAGCATTTGACAGCACTACATCACTAAAGATGTTTAACATTACTCTTAAAAATGGTAAGTGTCGATTGGGCCAATGTCTTCCTCTTGCACGCCAAACCAATGTCTCCACTTGCTCGGGCCAGAAACTGATTTTCGAAGTCTCTAGTTGCGCAGAGTGCAGGTCTGTGCCGCACGGAGGCGCTGCTTTCCCGCTGCAAAAGTGACTCGATGAAAGCGGGCTTGTGAACTCAGGTAGCCCTGTTTTCCGTCGCATTCTTTACAGAGGGAATTTCCATGTTTCCATAAAGGTCAAGGAAAACTTCACGCTGGATCCGCACGCACGGAGGTGTCGTCGCCACCAAAGTAGCTTGCTGCAGTTTTACCGAAGGTGTAGGCCTACGTGCAACGTTAACTTTTTAAAACAGCACCACTTTCAATATGATATCACAATCATAATTTAACAACGGAACAGACTAGAGCGCGTCACATATAAGCCTATAAGCGCTAGATCTTTAATAGGCACATGTGGCCTTCGGCCTAGGCTACAACTCTGTAAGTTTGAAGTTGAACATTGGGAATGAATGCAAAAATTCCCAAATATAGGCTAGGCCTAGGCTACCAATAACATCCAAATAAACATTTGATTAAATAATTAGGTTGTTTCAACCGGCATAGGCTATTTAAAATAATATCGGCTATAACATTTATCTGTATTAATCTGAGCAAATAAATAAATAAGAGGTCCATATTGGTAAAAACACAATAAAAGGTTGGACAACGAGGACACATTTTGTAGCATAAACCGAGCAACATGCCTACAGTTTTTTTCTCTGGCTAACTAAGCAGACCATTGATTCAATCTGGATTAACACTCCGAATTCCCAACATTCCAATGGTTTTAGTCTTGAGAAATGAATTCAAAACAGTAGCCTAGCCTATGGCTATGGCTAGCCTACTTAAATCAACGCTGCATGTATCCTCAATTAAGTTGACTTTAAATATTCACTAACGGGTTTTTATGTTTGTAGGATACTTGTTGAAGTAATATTGTCTTGTTTCTTCCTGACATTTCAACGTTTTGAGAAGTCTATTCTTTTAGAATAGCTACAACATCTTCTAAAATAATTTACAGTCAATTACGGTGTATTTAATCACGCATATTTCAAAATGCCAAACAAACATGAACTCATGTGACAAAGATTTGAAATCCCGCTTTAGATTTAACCTGGCCCTGTTCGGCGCTGTCGTCATGTGGCGGGTCATGACGCAGAATGAGAGTGTGGGAGGACCAAATAATCGAGAACGTGCTAGGTAGTTCAAATCATTTTACCGAATCGATTCCTCTGAACACATTTTAATAATTAATTCACAACAACCGAGTCAATATTCACAGAGAACATGCTGATGCATATAGGGAAAGGGATTCCAAAAAGTTATATATTTAATGTTTTAGGCTATTAAAATAGGCCATGGAAGGCTATTCTTTATCATATTGTTGATTTGCCTATATGATATAATTTAAGCCAACAGTGGCTAGGCTATATTGTGCTAAAACTAGGCTAATTGTGCAACATTCAGTTTTAATTTGAAATAATTTTTATTAGCCAATTATATGAAGCAAATAAATGTATTCCCAAATAATTATTATTATTATATATAAACATATTTTTTATTTATTTACACTAGCTATTTAAAATATAGCCACACACACTATTTTTTATATTCAAAAAATTGTGTGTGGCTATATTCCAAATATTGCAAAATAAATATGATAAATAAATATAACAATACTTATTGGGATTAAGTTTATTTGATTTATACAATTACACATGACAGCCAAATTCCTTAATTATTTTTTGTCTTAAATAAAATACATTTAAATAATAAAACATGCAAGCTGATTATTTTACACCAGAGATTTTTTTACAAACTTTTAACAGAGACAACTGGGATTCACGGATAATCCTCTGTTAGGCCTACATTTGAGAGAAACTGCATCTTTCCCATGTGTCTAGACATGTCTGGATATTTGTCCAAGCTAAAGCATAAAACTCCACAAATAAAGTAACCTAGGCTATGCTGTTCAGTGTTCATCTATTATTAACAGTAGCCTAGCCTTGCTTTAACAATCTTTTTTTTTTTTTTAAGTATCAGGTTTTAGTGACACTGTTTTGTTATTCATTTCATAAAGTAAACATTATCAAGGCTTGTTAAAAAAGTATTTTGAACTCAAATTGATCAACTTGAAATTGATCTAGTTGAACCATTTAGTTTTGCGAATCGGTTCGTCTGATTCACGAGAAAGAACATGTCGAACAGAACGATTGACTCGCGAATCGGACAGCGCTACGATCGCATGGCGAGGCTTGAATCACTGCGATATTGTAGATTATTTGCTGGAACCTTTCGGTAAGTAGAATTATGGCACACTCTTTCGCAATCTGTTTTAATGAACGCGTATTAGATGTTAAAAACAGATGAAAATAGACTTGATGGGCGACCGGAGCGCCATGTATGATGAGCATTTAAGCGGATTGTGTGGCTGAGGGTGTTGCCCAAACCGGCTTTCTGTTGGAAATCATGGTTGGCAGAGTTATCAGTGTAGTTCTCGATTGTCTTTCTTGAATTAGAGTAGCTGTAAAGAAAATTTTGCATAAAAAGCGGTTTGTGTGGTGTTGATGTGTTTAACGTGATGTTTGTAGGATATGTCGAGACAAATGTCCGGGGGACCAGCATAAACTAAATGTTACAGGGTTTTAATAAAAATAACAAAGCCTATACACGATTTTCGTTTTAAAATGATGTTTTATAATTTTGTATGGTAAGCTGCAGGCCATTTCCCACGTTTTAGGACGACATCTTGTCATTTTTCTGTCTACATCTCTGAGTCGTTAAAGCTCCAGATTGAAAGCAAGTACTTCTGAGGAAAAAATATGCAAGACAAAAATAACTGGTCGTGTAACTTTTTCCAACAATGATAAGAGCCCTTAGGTATTTTAGCTTTATTGTCAATAGAAGACGAGTAATCAGTAATGTCTTTCTACCCGTTCCATATGTAGGCTATAGCAGCATCTGATTAGAAACATGAGTAACGTTAATTCAGCCAGGTCATCCACATCACATATTCATATTTTCGTCAGGATTGGTGCCAGTTACATAAGTCTTTTTGATTTTTAATTATGTGTTGTATGCATTTACATTGGGTTTGTGTTCGGTGGACCTGCAATGATAAATTGTAAAACGTAAGACACACATCCTATAGGTCACTCATGATTCAGACTGAAATCACATTGGGGCTTTTGTTATTTCTTTAGGTTTTAGTTATCTCGCACATTTGACTGCTATGGTTGCACTTTGGTGATATTTTCATTTCAGATATTTGTTGTCAACTTTGTTTGCTATAGTGTTGCATTTAAAAATGACTTTTGTAGAGTTATGTTTAATTCACACTGCCCTCTCATATGTTTTACCTAATAAGACTGGAGCTGTTTTCTACAGAAGAAAATGTTTTTGCTGAAAAAAATCAGCTGTTTTGATCAGAAATGCATCACATTTATGCTCCAAGCCCATAGTATTTTAATTTTTTTGCTTTGCACATTGTTTTTCATCTTCTACATTGGATTTATTTTGTGGTAAGAGAAAGACCAGCAAATTCTCAGGACCAAAAATTCTGCAGAGCTTTCCCCAAGAGGGTCCCGAGCCTCAAATAAATACTTCCACATGACCTTCAGTCCGTGTGCCAGAAAGAGCTGTTTCTGCACTCTCAGTGACGTGCAGGATTCCTTGAGATGTCAGCCGACTGCTCTTTTTTGCATTGCGGTTTGTAGCTATATGGGGCTCCTCTTGTGTTCAATTCCTTGGGAATTTTACTTGCCCTGGGCTGTGGTCTATAAAACTTGATCGTGAGGTTGTAGGGTGCCAGTGAAATTTAGATCACATCTGCCAAGCTGGATGACTATGACCAAGCATTAACACCTTATGTGAAATAAAAATCACATGGAGCTCCTTCCTAAAGCGTCAGGGGTGGTGTTTGTCGATGGTAGGGGTCACAGAGCTCTTTAAGCCTAATCGTATCCGAAAAATCTTTGTGTATTCTCTCTAGGTTTGGGACTTTGATAGTTACCAGCCCCTGCAGAATGAAAATGAATAAACATGCTCCTATCTCAGGCTTTGAAGTGTGTGCCAAAGTTGATGAGCATCAGCCAGCACTTGACCTAAACCGGATATGGGTCATGCAATTATCTGTTTGATAAACATTTGTTAGCCCCACACAGTGTGCCAGGGTGTATGCCAACGTGAACTTAGCCGCGGGTGATTTAGACTCGTTTATGTTCCAGATGTTCCTCTTTTATGTGCTGATTAGATGCAACCTGTGGATCTTTGTGGTGCAAATTTTAGTGCAGAACATTAAACGTCCATAATAATTCAAATAATCTTAAAAAATTCCATGCTTTTATTAGCTTAAATTGGACCGACTAGAACTATTGGTAATACTTTACAATAAGGTTCATTAGTAGGGCTCGGTATCGATTCAGATGTTCCGATTCGATTTCAATTCACAAGCTCTCAAAGCGATTGGATTTCGATTCTCGGATTTGATTTTCGATTTAGATTCGATTTTTGATTCTTGAACTCAAATGAATATAGATTTAATACAAATACTATAGGTATTAATGAAAAAGAACAGTAAACATAAGTTTACAAGTGGGTATTTAAAAAGAAATGAAGAGCAACAATTCACAAACCTGTATATTAAACTCTTTTTTTATTTTAGGTACAGCTGGGTACAACATGTCAGGCAGGACAAACCAAGTTACTTTTGATATATAAAACAAAGTCTAAACTTTAAAATGTTGTCTTTTTGTGTCATGATCACTAGTGCCTTAGTTAAAGCTGCTCATGAACCGTTCATCTCTTCCTTCTAGTTCATTGATAAGCATAAAATAAACATGAATGAACACTAAAAGAAATGTTGTTTCAAGCGCGGAAAGACGTCAGTACACACCATTTTCAAGTTCAAGTCCACCAATGCTAATCTCTCCTGAAGGCTTTGTCGGACAAACCGAGATATTCAGCGATGTGATTGGTCAGATCACCTGTCAATCAAACACGCGGTGAAGGGTGAATTTGAAGATAAAATGGACAAACTACGACCTGTTTACCTGGTGTAACTCTGTTGTTTTTAAATGTGCTATATAAATAAAATTTGACTTGACTTGAAAGGAAACTTTTTTTGGTTTAAAGACTTTTTGTTAAAATGTTCTGAAAAATAGTCACACTTAATTGTAAATTGAGAACTGTTTATTCTTAACGATTGTTCTTTGCAATTGTATGGATTACCATGTTTCATTCAGACCTAGGGGTGGGCGATATCTCGATATTTAAAATATATTGAGATATTTTTTTTATTCGATATAGATTTGGACATATCGTATATATCGATATATTGTTTATATTTGATTCTGATTCCGCCACTTTGCTTGTTTGCCTTCTCTGTGCTGTGCTCGCGCGCCTCCCGCCTCATTGCTTTTGTTCCCCCTCCCCTCGCGTGTTGTCTCACGGCGGCGTCCACAACCAGGTTAGGATTAGTTGTCATGTTGACAAGCGTGTGCGTTGTTTTAAATCTTAGTTTAGAGACCACGAATTTCCTTCTAACACAACTGCTTGCTAAAATTCATAAAGAAATATTAATGTTCATCATAGTTCAAATCGCAAGTTTCACCCACAGCCAGGTGAATGACTAGCCTAGAAATCTAGACGCACCCTAGCGGCAGCAAATTTAATCTGCCCGCAAGTGTCATCTAGGAACTCTCAATACCCTTCTGAGCTGTATTCCTCACAATCTGGACGGCCCAATCACATCGTGTATAGAGTCGGCGGGCGGGGCCATAATGACGACGGCCGAGTTGTGTTTGCGTGCTTCTAGTAAACACAGAAACTAGCGAATGGCGGCGGTCTTTCGAATCAGCTTTGACCGCAACTCTGGAAGACTTGGAGTTAAGCTTTTCTCTGAGAAAAGAACAAAGAACGGCACTGAAGTCATTCTTAAAAAGGGAAGATGTGTTTGGAGTTTAGCCGACCGGATACGGTGAATGTTTAATCTATCAACAAGCTCTGCTTCACCTTCGTTGCTCTGGTTGGTGTAGCGCTATCCTATCGCGTGCAGAGGGAGTTTGAAAGACAACCGTTTATCCCGCCCCTCAGATTGAGCTCTGTCAATGGTGAGTTTCTAGACCAAACATCTTGATGTGGGTCTGGCTTGTCAGGCTAGTGATTGACACTATTGATGCGAGACGCACTCACAGTCGCAATCATGTCAGTTTATGATTTGTGTCTAACTGATCGCATGGTTTTCGGTTTAAATGTCAAAATGATCGCATATCATTTGAAAACATTAAACAAATTATTGCAATATCATTATTATTATATTGTCAGCTTTATCACGGGATTATGATGAAAAGGTCTATTCATGTTTTAACCAAGAGGGAAATACGCGACATCCTGGGTGTCCTGAGACGCAGTGCTCTTCTGTAAGTTGTACTGTATGATATAGCCTACCATCTGACGTTCATATTTCGTTCTGTAACTGAAAAAGAAGGGAAGCTCACCTCATGTGTACATGATCCGCATGATGAGGCGCTCAGTCTCGCTTTAGTAAAGAGCATGACATCTAGCCTACTGTTTGAATTTTGATACAAATTTAACAGGAACTGGTGTTATGAAAAAATCTGTTTATTTATAACTCAGTCATGCCCCCATCTTTCTGCAAAATGCTTACTGTTTACTTTAACTGTAAAAAGGGGAGTCTTGATTCGTCTTTTGAAAGCATGAAATGAATTAAAAGAAGGCTATATGTATTATTTCTTTTATTTTACAGTTAAATTATTATTATTTATGTAATCAGGGAGTTTTTTTTTTTAAATGTCAAAAGCACTTTTTTCCTACATGAACTGACTACCTCTTTGCACTTCAATAAAAAAAAGACTTTATGATATTTGGCATATTTGTTTTTGCGGTAGTTTTTAGGGGGTTATTTTTCCTGTAAAGATATCGAGATATATATCGTATATCGAGATATATTTTTTGCTCCATATCGCCCAGCCCTATTCAGACCTTGTTAATCCTGAATATAACTTTGTCAATAAAATCAAAATTTTGTAAAAATATAATCATAAAAAAATATGTTATCATTTTTAATATGGCAGTAATGTCAAACAGATATTCTAACTATAAATAAAAAGCATAGTAACTCCAATTTTGGTTAAAATGTAAAGTTAATGTATTTGCACAGCAGGATAATTAGTTACCAAAAAAGCATGTTAAGAATCGTTTTGGGAATCGGATCATTACTCCCAGAATCGGAATCGAATCGGATCGTTAAGTGCCTTTAGATTCCCACCCCTAATGTACATATCGCAATATGCATATCGCAACGACACACAATATCTAAATGATTTTAATAGGCCTCTTCAACATTTGTGAAAAGTGTACGTTGTAGGTTGATGCATAGAGCAGAGAAGAGACTGGGAACAAGACTGTTACAAATGGGACTTGCTTGACGTTAAAAATAGTTATTAAATGCAATAATTCGCGAAAAACACAGTCTTGTGCTTTCTGACACACATACACATACACACACACACACCGAAACGTGAACGATTTGTGAGATGTTTGCTAAAAAAAGTGTTTGCTGGTCACTTTCAGAAGTTGTAGCAATGCTTTCTTTTCCCAGAAAGAATGTGAAACAAATGGTTTCATTCTCAGTTAAATAGTTGTTTAAATATAATTTAAATAGATTGTACACACTAATAGCAATATCGTATTGCATATCGAATATTGCGTTATCAAACAAGATATTGCATATCACATTTTTTTTCAATATTGCACAGCCCTAGTGCTTACCTGTCTCGACAAGTATCCTTGAAAACATAGACGGTTTTGTGTTGTAAATGATTGATGAAGGAAACGGATGCGTGTCATTTAGGTCCGTGGCTATGTGCATTCATCTTAAAGGGACAGTAGCCTCAACATACTATTATATATGGACATTGGGTGACTGTTCCTATTGCTGCTGGAGCAATGACTCTTTTATTTCGATGGTGGGACTAATGTTCCGAAGAATATTCAGCCATATTGCACGTTGCACTTTTTACCATTTGCCCTTGTATATCTAAAGTCTTTGGTTTATCTCAAACCCTGATCAAACTCACTAAGCTGAAATTATCTAGTGACTCTGAAGACCCTGATTAGCTTATTCCGGAGTGTTTAACTAAACTCTGTAAGTCAGTGGCCCTCCAGGACAGGATTTGAGGAAATCCTATTAGGGCATCAGTGTTGCTGCAGCAAAACCTAAAGAAAAGCAGAAATATGAGTCATACAAATATTTTAAAAAATCATATTTTAGTTCAAACCTCAATATCATTTTTTTGACCATGATGCAGCCATTTAATATTGTCATCCTACAACATTTTCTGTGTGAAGATATCAAGTTTCTGCACGCACTGATGTGAAACTAAAAAAATGTGTGTAAACCTAATTCAGGTTCTTCTAAGATAACTGTATGAACCTCCCACGTCCCTTATGTAACAAACATTAAACTGTAAACTCTCAAACATGCAGCTGTCAACAACATTTCAGCTGTTGCCAAGTAAACATAACTTTGGTTTCGTTTTTCACAGCAGGGGAGTTATTAAGCCGTGCGCTCCAGAGCTCTTACTTGTGTTTAAAGTGTTTAGTGTTGCTCTGACAACTCCTTGCCTACCTTAGTTGTGTTCTGTCTGCACAGAGATCTAGAATACTTTGTGACTTGTAGCACTTGTCAGTGTTGCCCACATGATCCTTCTCCCCAGGAAATTCAGGGGGGAGGGGGGAGGGGGGGGGGCTTAAACAGTCATAGTTGCACTATCCATACGTAATTTTAATTTGTCAAATAAAAGCTGTTTTCATATAGCATAGAAATCTAGACGCACCCTAGCGGCAGCAAATCTAATCTGCCCGCGAGTGTCGTCTAGTTCTCAATACCCTTTTGAGCTGTAATCGCCAAACTCTTGTCGGGCCAATCACATCGTGTATAGAGTCAGTGGGCGGGGCCATAATGACGACGGCCGAGTTGCATTTGCGTGCTTCTAGTAAACACAGAAACTGGCGAACGGCGGTCTTTCAAATCAGCTTTGACCGCGACTCTGGAAGACTTGGAGTTAAGCTTTTCTCTGAGAAAAGAACAAAGAACGGCACTGAAGTCATTCTTAAAAATGTGAAGAATTGTGTTCGAAAACACAAAATCTTGTGACTTAAGCCCGTATTTTGCAGTTCTGCAGAAACACTTGAAAATATTAGTGTTTTTATCCCTGAAAACAATGAATATGTTTAATTAATAATTATTTAATATTAAGACAAAATATATTTTGACAAATGCAATAAAAGCTTTAATGATAAAATGTGAAAGACATGAACAGATTCAATACCACATCATGACAGAAATATCACACAACTCAACATATTCTTCATGCCGTTCACATCTCATTTGTTTCTTTTGTTCAAGGATAAGAACAGAAAAGTAACTTTATATAAACGTATTGTTGCTAAATATTGTAGACATCGGTTCGATTAAAATCCATATGAAAACAACGTGAATGGGTAGCGCCGCACACTTCCGTTTCTGTGAATGGGGTTCTGAAACTGTTGTTCTGAAACCAGTTCTTGAAGTGTGCTGTGGGGCTGAAGCTGGATATGTCTCAGAAAATTGGCAAAAACGTTTTGCCATTTTAATAAGTACTACAATTTGGTTTTCTTGTTGTTACCAGCCAGTAATTTGAATATTTTAATTGGGCATTTAGAGTTTTTTAATTTACTTAATTTAGTATGTTTGTAAATCGTCCTTCGGATGAGACTTTAAACCGAGGTCCTGACTCTCTGTGGTCGTTAAAAATCCCAGGATGTTCTTTGATAAAGAGTAGGGGTGTAACCCCGGCATCCTGGCCAAATTTGCCCACTGGCCCCTGTCCATCATGGCCTCCTAATCTTCCCCCTATCCTGATTGGCTTAATCACTCGGTCTCCTCTCCACCAATCAGCTGGTGTGTGGTGAGCGTTCTGGCACAATATGGCTGCCGTCGCTTCATCCAGGTGGATGCTGCACATTGGTGGTGGTTGAGGAGATTCCCCCTTCTATGTAAAGCGCTTTGAGTGCCTAGAAAAAGCGCTATATAAATGTAATGAATTATTATTATTATTATTATTATTATTATTATTTTTATTATTATTAAATCCATTTAAATTGTGGACACACAAACACACATAATGGTTTGTTTCGGCGTAGCTCAGAATGCGTTCAGATAACATGCCACTTGGTGTTAGAAAGTGCCATGCATGTTTACACAAAGTCATGCTGTCCTGTTGCTTTGCAGGTTCCCTATTAGCATTGAGATTTAATCCAACATATTGCCATTTTGGATATGCACTTTTACATTTTGCTTTAAAACCAAATTTTCCACCATCAACTTTTCAGCTTGACTCGCCTCACTCTCATCACATGATAAATGAAATCTCTGCTCTGGTCTATGTGCTGCAACTCTCATTCGGCTCAATTGAGCATACACACTCAGTTTTAACTAAATTATTTGTATTACTATGAAACAACAAAACAACAATGTAACTGGTGTTGCGGCTGAACACAACCTGAACAAGCCTGAAAGGACTGATAAAGGTAAATGGTCACATTCATTTCCACACTTAAATCTACAACGTGTAAATGTTGGAGGACAACAATCAATATAAATAATTTAAAACCAAAGAGTAGGAAATTAAGCAGCTATCAAGTTCAACATCCAGAATGTAAACTGCAGCAACAGGCTGGGCAAGACAAAAAGACAGCACTCTGAAGAAAGCTCTTGAGGGAAAGCTTCTCAAGCTCTGGCAGTTTTCTTTGCTTTTATGCTGCCTCACTCTTGACTTGTAAGCAGGTGCCTCTGGGGGCAATCTGCTACCTGTCGGATGGATTGAGTAGGAGGGAAAAGACAGAAAAAGCGCTCAAAAGCACAAATGCAAGAAAAGACAGCTCTTCTGACAGCCCATAATAATAAAGAATATGTATCTGGACGCAGGGCTGGACTGGAGCTAAAATTCGGCCCTGGCAAACTTTAAAAAAAAAAAAAAAAATTTAAATTAATAAAATGTTGGAAGAGCAAAAAAATATATGTTGAACTAATTTTCTTACTTGTGCTTAGTTAAGAAGACATATTATATTAAGTCTGCAGAAATATATTTGAAAAACATTAAGTTAATTGATATTTTCAAATCCAGTTAACATTTAGAATTGCAAATGTTGACTGGACTAAAAAACGTGAATCCAGTCAACATTTTATAAAAGTAGGCTATGGCCAACACAGTATTTTACACACAATATTTTAGATTATTTAGATGTATTGTCATTTTATGTATTTTCCAAATGAAAATTTTCATTTACCCTCATGTTGTTCCAAATCCTGTATGCGTTTATTTTTTCTGCTAAACATAAAATAAGATATTTGTAAGAATGTTTGTAACCAAGCAGATAGACCAACCATTCACTACCACAGTGGGGTGGGGGGGGGGGATAATATGGTAGTAAATAGTTGCTCTATCTGCTTCGTTACAAACGTTCTTCAAAATATCTTATATTTTGTTCAGCAGAAAATTATTAATTCAATTAACTTTAAAAAATAATTGAGCAAACGTACATTTTAATGTTGAAGTCAAGTTTGAGCCAATTAAAAAATATGAATTCAGGTAACAATTTCTAGAATGAAAAATCTGTGGAACTAGTTATAGTAAGTTGAAAGCACTAGAATTTTTTTACAGTGCAGCCCATCCGGCCCATGAGTTCCCGTGAATGTTTTTGCTGGGCTTAGGGCAATTTGAGTAAATAAATAAAACTAGGACAAGGACAAATAATGATAGATATTATCGAAATATTACTTTTTTGTCACACAGAAATGCATATGACAGTAAAGCACTGAGCTAGGATGCAGTAAAGTAAATTTACTGCTTTTAAATGCTGTCATCATTTACTCACTCTCGTGTCCTTCCAATTCTGCATGACTTCGGTGAAACACAAAAGAAGATATATTGAAGAATGTTGGCAACCAAGCCATTTTGGTTAGGCTACCATTTGAATATTGTATGAACAAAAAAACAGACTCAAATAATTTTATTTGATGCTACACAGAAATAAATTCATTTAGGTTTGGAATAGGGGTGTCCCCGACTAAGGATTTACACATTCGAATCAGAATTTTCTAATCTCTTTATGGTCGACCAAAAGTCGAATCATCTCTGTGTGTGTAAACCTAAAGACTGGGGGGAAAAAACGGCATAGACGGGTTGGGAAAGGCAGGACACTAGTCAGTAGGAGGCTAAGACTATTTTTATTTTACTTTACACACGGCACACAGCCACTTTTAATAAAGTGATCAAAATTAGGCTACACTACACATTCATAAATTAACCGTTCTCTCATAACATTTAAAAGCCGCGATCGAAACACAGAACATCACACAAATATATAAAAGAACATTTTGATAAATAAACCTAAAAAAATACCTGCCTAGAGAGGAAAAGAACACTTTGAGTGCGTTTATATGCACGTTCTTAAGCCGATTGTGCCTAAAGAGGGTCCTACACCAGACTGAAGCTCAGGTAACAGTTAACGTTATCTCACTTCAGGCAGACGTGGACATTATATACGCGCAAGCTCAATTTTGAATCGACTTCTGACAGAAGAGCTGCACGATGAGTGTATCTTGTAGTACAGGGTGAAATCAGCACGTACATTCACGATTTGAGGGAAATATACGCCACGGAGAGGCGTCGAATGCCGCCGTCGGTGTATGTGGTCGAATTTTAAAGCCGCGGCGCGTCCGGTGTGCGAAGCTCAGTGCCCTTAAAGGGGCGATCACTCAGCGCCGCGACACGTCTTTATAACACTAATAGTGAGCACCCCCATATTGCCAAAATGGTATAATCCTCGTTTCATAACACCCGCGAAGATTCGACCATGAGATCAGTGGTCGAATCCGGTCCTGCACATCAATGCATCGAATCTTCGACTATTAGGGGTCACCCCTAGTTTGGAATGACATATAGGGTGAGTAAATGATCACATTTTTGGGTTGAACAATAATATTTTTCAAGAGTTAACACACAATTTAAGTAAGACACTGATATCTATCTTTCATGAGGCTATCATTGAAATATAACTTAATTAAATTTCATGAGATCTATTAAAAATGTTAATAAAACTTTTAAAGAGGAAAAAAAATATTTGTCCTTAATTCATGGGATCCAGACTTTAAAGCTGTTTAATAGACTGTAGTTTAACTGTAGGCAAGTTTCATTTAAATGTAAGATCATGGTAGTCACAGGGTAAAAACATAGACTGTTAAAACCTTGCTCCTCATTAGATGGCTATATGGTTTCTAAAATATATAAAACATATATAATAAACTATTATATTTGTAATTTAAAAAAATGTAAACGCCTGTAGAAAATATGAAAACAGCCTCTATAAAAGTGATTTATATTCTGCAGTATTAATTTAAGTAATAATAGCAACATTTTTAATAAATGTTTCTTCCAAAACAGCATATTTATTTGCTGTTAGTAGCTGCAAGATAAGTTGTGGTTGTGCTAAAGTGAAACGTTTGTGTGTATTGCTGTTTACCTCGTCATGATTTACCTTTAGTACTTGTTCTTGATGCTAAGTTCTCAGGTTAATATTACCAGTTTAGGCAAAGAGTTAGTGAAATTTGAAGGATTTTGTTTGCTTACGTTGATGTTAAAATTACATCAGATTTGTAACATTACTGTTAAGCCCCTTTCACACTGCACTTCCGGCAAATACACGGATAATGCGACCGTCGCTAGATTTGGTCCATTCACACTGCCTGCGAAATACCGTAATATGTGCGCTTTCACACACAACGCTTAACGGTCCCGGGTCGAGTTGACACGTGACATCCTGATGTGACGTATAATGGCGAGCGATCTCAGCTTCAGCGCGGATAGTAAGGAGCTCCGTGGTCTCGACTTGTGTCCAGTTTGCACACATTTCTGCTTGTTTAATTTTAGTTTCTTTTGTAGACGAACACTCTCTGCGCTTAAAACACCGACTAGCTCTTCTGGCACTGCAGGGTTGTATTATTGAAAAAACAAGCTCTAGGAGTCGCACGATAACTACGTACACGTTGCGGCATTAGTTTCGGCTTTTGTTCACACAGCGCTCGTCCCGGGTCGAATACCGCAATATTACTAGGTCCCCGACCCGGGTCGAATTCGGTAATCAATGCCGGGACGTGGTTGCTTTCACACAGAAGGCGACCCGGCAAAGTTCCGGGAATATTGCGGGTCCGACGTGCAGTGTGAAAGGGGCTTTACACACAAAAACATTACTATTTTTATGTAATGTTACAGTAAAACACTGCTGTTCACTTTGAGGTTGCACTGATGCTTTCTTTTCCAAAAAGAATGTGAAAATTTTTGTTGATCATATTATTTTTATTTTTTAAATGCCATTTAAATAATTTTATTCACATTATCATATCACATTAATAAACAATATACATTTTTTTCTTGTGGAACTCTGTTTCTAACTCATTGGCTGTATTTTGAGTCCGTTCTACTAACCTGCGGGCGCCTAATCTGAGATGATTCAGTCAGGAAGTGAATTTGTGATTTTTTTTTAATTTTTAAATTTTTGTCGATGATATAGGCTAATTTATCTCCATGGAGCTGCGGATTGAAGCACAGTGGCTTTCCTTAACAGCGACTCTTTCGCATCTGCTTTTAATTAAGCTCAGTGCATTGGTTGTGGACTGAAGGGTACTTAGTGTAATATATCCCCAACATACTCAACATCACATATCAAACCATAATCTTCTTGAAGGCATTGTTCCATACATTTGATTCAGTAACCAAGATGACAGTTCTCATGACAGCCTCTGACTCGCACATCAAACGTATCACTGTACAGATGTCTCGAGAGGCTCCTCTGCTTCAGGCTTGTTAGGGTGATGAGATAAAGAGTTAGGCTAATGAATAGTTTATCATGCAAAGATGAATGGTGTTTTTTACCATTAGTTGTCAAAGTAGCCAGAAAAGCAATGCATTGGCACTCTCTTGTGTACAATAATAATAATTCATATTTGATTATTAGTGTTAATGGAAGAAAGTAATATGCCCAGGAAATAGTCAATCAAAACAGTGAATCAAAAATACAGTAAATCAAAGGCAGATGTGAAAAGGGATGTAGAGAAGTTTTTAGACATCAGCCAGTTTAGTGCTAGGATCACAACAAATCAAAAGCAAAAATGAAACATGATGTTCTAGTTTCTAGGTCACATTTTGTGTTCATGAATTGTCCACCCCAGACTTTTTCATAGACATTGCGCATAAAAATAAGTGTCCTGAAATGGCAAGGTGTACAGTTTTTGTCAGTTTGCTAGGAATAAGTAGTTTTTTGATCATAATTGTCTAAAGCGGTTAATTTCACTTCCACATAGAAACAACGCCTGGTTGTTGTTTTTTGCAAGTGGGTAAGGGGTACTAGGGATGCACCGATACCATTTTTCCAGAACCGATCCGATCCGATATTAAAAATGTTGAATATCAGTCGATACCGATAAACCGATCCGATACCAATGCAGTTTTGTCTATGTAGAATTTCTAAGCCTTAGTGTGTAGAATTGAATAAATTAGATTAGTGAATAATACAGCAGCAAAAGTTATAAAATCACGAGTGCACAATAATTGTATAAAATCTAAACATTTAGTTGGGAAAAAAATAAAGGAAACCACAAAAGAGGATAAATCTGGTAAAATATGTTACACAAAATATATTCATGAAAAACAAGTAAATGTATTTATATAAATAGGGCCTATATACTAAGAAATTGCATTTATTTTAAATGTATAATGCATATTTTTAATGAGGCAGCAACATATAGATAGAGCAGAACAAGAAAGGCTATTAATAAGATCTTTCATAGCGCAACAGTAGCATAATACAGAGCGGCACAAAGCGCTTATGCGCATCCCGTGCGCAGGATGATGCGCTTGAAGCAACACGGAGTCACATGCTCACAGTCATAGACGCTCACAGCGCGCCGCGCTCAGTCCACATCGAGAAGTTTAAAACAAGATATAGACGCGTAGTATATCTATGCAGTATTCTTATAAGCGGTTTATTTTAACAGTTTAACATTTCAGTTACTGTGTGTGAAAAACAATATAATAACTAGTCCAGTGTTGTGATCTAACTGACACCCGGTAGAAAGTAACACGGTTTACAGCAATAAACGCCAGCAGATAGCCACTTTTTTGAGAAACCATAACGTTAGAGCGTTATCTACAGATCAAGCATAATAACAGAAACAATAAATAATCTTGGAAAGTTTCATCGTGTTGAGTGTCGTAACCGAACGCGACAGTTTAAAACTGAATGGAGACTGACAGCCGCAGTGGAGGGAAGCATTGACGACGTGAACTATAATCTGTACTCGCATTAAACGATGGAATGGCTTCAGAACACTTATAATATAGTGCACGAATCGTTGATGCTTTATAAGGTTTTTGTGCCTTTTGTGGGGCGCTGGGGCTTAACAATGACAGAATATTATGCGCACAGTATCGAATTTGGATCGGTCCTGTCTGTCCGATACCCGATCCGGCAAAAAATGGCAGATCGGAGCCCATACCGATCCCGAGTATCGGATCGGTGCATCCCTAGGTATAACGATACATCATTATATTGAGATATTATGATATAATCGGTGATGTAAACAGAATGATACGTATAGGGTTAGTTTTATCCAATACTATGCTTACTGTATTTATAAGTATTTATAATTCATCCAAAAATCTAAATTGTCATCATGACAACAAATTTTTATAAAGCCTAAGAGATTTCTGTCCCTCCATTTAAAGTCCATACCTCTAAAACTTTAAAGATCCCAAAAATGTCATAATGTCATAAAGGCGTCGTACAAATAATCAATCGAGTTGTCTTCTGAAGAGACACGAAGGCTTAATATGATGAACAGAAATTGACGCACATACTGTAGTAAACATGGATATTCAACAACTTGTGAGTGAGTAAATGCAGAATTAAAACTTGTGGTTGAACTAGCCATTTATATTTTGGGATAGTCATTTTGACATGCTTTCTTATGGTTAGAACTAGGGATGTCACAAGTACTGTTACTTAGGTACCAAATCGTTACTGAAATTTAAAAAATGCGACGATACCATTATTTTTTTTGTAGTATATTTTTAGCGAGTATATTCGGTACTCGCAGCTGCGTTCAGTCGCTTCCGTGTTTAAGCGCAGGCTATCTGGCTACGTAAGACACATTAAAACTATTAACCAACAATGTAACACGCAATTAGTATTGAATGGAATATACCAACCTTTAATTGGTGATATATATTCGCACATTATTTAAAAAGCTTGTGATCTCAACAGGAAGTTGTGCAACAGTGGACGTAAAATCCATTAACTTAAAACACTGGTGAAAGTAATCACTCTGCACAGATCTACCTCCCAATGTCGTATTGCTCTTTTACAGTGGCTTATTGTTCTCATCTCGTGAAGTGGTTATAATAGAAATGCTTTTAATTAATCCAGTGGAGGGCCATGGGTGGCTGCCCGAGCCTGCTGTGACGCAAACCTGGGATTTAATCACGAGGAGATGGGAAAACTCTCCCCCCCCTCCCCACGTCAGGCTGTTAAAAGTGGCAAAACTTGTGGTGAAACAATTCACATCATACTACGAGATTAAAGCTTTAAAATAGGTGCTGGTGGGCGGCTTTTAATCCCATACAATAATGTAAAAAGTGAGGCCTATGTTTAAAGGTAAAGTGTGTAACATTTTGAATGCCAAATATATTATCCCAGTTTTATGGGCCGTGTTTTTGGGAATCATTTTTGGACCTAAGTTGTGTTTGATACCACACCATTTGTTATAGAAATTGAGACTTCAATTCTTCTGTCTTGTCTTGTAGTTTTGAATGGTAGTCTTTGTCAACTTTTCTAAGTGATCAAACTTACAATTTTCCCCTGACTGATGATGAAATATTCCACAATCAGTTTATTCTGTTTTGTGATTAAACATTTCTATCTACTGAAATTAATTTGGGGTGAAAAACACAATTGAATGTTAATGTTTAGAGTCGGGTACTAAATTGTAAGGCCTATACCATATGATTTGTGTGATGCGGTACAGCAGTCTCCTTCAAGGAGATTTAGGATTTGTAGTTTGGCCAACCGAACAGACTTCCCAGACTCTCTTCCCCTCTACTTCATAGAGGATTCTGGGTCACTAACTGAACACAGGCATTATCATGATGACGCCGCGTTGCATTTAAAGGTGCAGAAAGTGTGGATTAGTAAAAAATATTTTTTTATATGAAATGATTATTGTTCCGCTGTCTTTCAGTCCAGCACACCTTCCTTTTTTTTTGAACAGTGGTGCGCTTTTGTATGCTCCCTAAAGCCCGGGATTCACCAAATTATGTTTTTATTAAACAAGGTTCAGGAGGAGCATGATCAAATAATTTACACAGGTGCAGAGGTCTCAGCTAATCAACAAAAGTGGTGTATATATACGCAGCCGTCTTACCTCCATTTTGTTGACAATTTATCAGCATCTGTCCACCACCCCTTCTCCACATTTTGCTCTTTTTAGTTCTAAACTACTTACATACTCTGGGTTCGGGCCGAAGTCTGAGCTCGAAGCCCTCCCCCGGACAGCACGCCAAATACGCATTTAAATTTACTGTATAAATTGTAGGGTTGTGCATTGGCACTGCCTTCACGATTCGATTGGATTATGATTCACCAGGTAACGATTCGATTCAATTCGATTCTACGATGCATTGTGATGCATCAAAATTCTACTGCACACAAAGCGAATTTTTCATCAGTCATGAGGCAATACAAGCAGATATTAAACAACAGATTGTATTGGCTGCTATGTGTCTCCTGTATCTTTGACATAAAAGTTATTAAATAAAATAAAATGTAATTAAATAAAATTAAATAAAATGCAATTAACCCTTAAATGCATGACTGTTTCACCAAACATTCTTACATATTCAGGTCGTTATGACCCAGATCTATATTTAACATGGATAGAGCTCTACCTGTCGTGATAATATATAAAACTCCTGATTTTAGAGTAGCAGCTACAGAAGAATAAAATAAAACCTATTTCATTACCTTTTGGAGCTTGGAAGGATTCAGTTTGAGCAGATGTTTAATCCCATCATCATATGACCTCGTCAGAGCTCGTTTACCAGTATATTCAGCATCTGCCTCATATTCGCGATCTCCAGCATATTCTCCAAACTCATTTTCAATGTCTTCAAAATCAATATTTTGATCACTGACAGCTTCTTGACCACATCCATCATCAAGAGACAGTGACACTAACATATGATTGAGTTTAGTACTTGCTCTCTGAAGTAAATCACTGAGCCATTTCAAGTTTTGCAGATTATAATTATTGTTTCGTTTTCTGTCAGAGGTAACTATGAGTGAAATGTCACTTCATCATTGGGTATCAGACATTGCCACCTTGTGGAATAAAGGTGAATTGCGCCGTATTTCGTCATTATAGATTAATTTATTATTGTGCAAAAAATATATACGTACAATCCTACACACCTCGGGTCGTTAGCGCGTTAGTGCGTTTCAGTGTGTTCCGCACCGTTGTCTCTAGTCGGACCACGTCAGGGTTTTTTGAACCAATTTAACATGTACAGGTCCTTTAAAAAAAATTAGCATATTGTGATAAAGTTCATTATTTTCCATGATGTAATGATAAAAATTAAACTTTCATATATTTTAGATTAATTGCAGACCAACTGAAATATTTCAGGTCTTTTATTGTTTTAATACTGATGATTTTGGCATACAGCTCATGAAAACCCAAAATTCCTATCTCAAAAAATTAGCATATCACGAAAAGGTTCTCTAAACGAGCTATTAACCTAATCATCTGAATCAACTAATTAACTCTAAACACCTGCAAAAGATTCCTGAGGCTTTTAAAAACTCCCAGCCTGGTTCATTACTCAAAACCGCAATCATGGGTAAGACTGCCGACCCGACCCTGTCCAGAAGGCCATCATTGACACCCTCAAGCGAGAGGGTAAGACACAGAAAGACATTTCTAAACGAATCGGCTGTTCCCAGAGTGCTGTATCAAGGCACCTCAGTGGGAAGTCTGTGGGAAGGAAAAAGTGTGGCAAAAAACGCTGCACAACGAGAAGAGGTGACCGGTCCCTGAGGAAGATTGTGGAGAAGGACCGATTCCAGACCTTGGGGGACCTGCGGAAGCAGTGGACTGAGTCTGGAGTAGAAACATCCAGAGCCACCGTGCATAGGCATGAAATGGGCTACAGGTGCCGCATTCCCCAGGTCAAGCCACTTTTGGGCTATAGAGAAGCAGCACAGGACTGTTGCTCAGTGGTCCAAGGTACTTTTTTCGGATGAAAGCAAATTTTGCATGTCATTCGGAAATCAAGGTGCCAGAGTCTGGAGGAAGACTGGAGAGAAGGAAATGCCAAAATGCCTGAAGTCCAGTGTCAAGTACCCACAGTCAGTGATGGTCTGGGGTGCCATGTCAGCTGCTGGTGTTGGTCCACTGTGTTTTATCAAGGGCAGGGTCAATGCAGCTAGCTATCTGGAGATTTTGGAGCACTTCATGCTTCCTTCTGCTGAAAAGCTTTATGGAGATGAAGATTTGGTTTTTCAGCACGACCTGGCACCTGTTCACAGTGCCAAAACCACTGGTAAATGGTTTACTGACCATGGTATTACTGTGCTCAATTGGCCTGCCAACTCTCCTGACCTGAACCTCATAGAGAATCTGTGGGATATTGTGAAGAGAAAGTTGAGAGACGCAAGACCCAACACTCTGGATGAGCTTAAGGCCGCCATCGAAGCAACCTGGGCCTCCATAACACCTCAGCAGTGCCAAACGCTGATTGCATATGGCACTGACATCTTGCACTGGAAGTAGAGCTGCAATATTAAAACCCCGCCCACACTCCAGCAGTTTCTGTTTATACAGTTTACTGCAGAACAACTTATGGTGGTGTGAAATAAACAGTAATGGAATTTTGAAATGGAAGTTAAAGCTCAAATCTTCTCCTTAAAGTAGTCTATTAGTGCCTTGGTGACTACTTCACTCCGAGAAGCTGTCAATCTCAATCATGTTGTCACACATCAAACATATTTGCGATCGAGCTTTGGCTTCACATTTTAGGACTTGTGCGGCACGCTTGGTGCATATAAGCCAGGGATGTGCGCTACGACTAATGTAATTTTCAATTTTGCAACTGACTAGTCGACTTATCTTGACTACTAGACTAGCTAGTCTATGAACATTCAAATCCCAAACTGAATGCCGCTAAAAATAGGTCAGATACATGTGACGTGCTTGCCTTGCATTATGATCATTGTATATTAAACTTAAGTGTTTATTACACAAAAATGAAAATTCTGTCATTAATTACTCACCCTCCTGTGGTAAAAACAGCCCATGTGACTACAGGGGTTGAACCTTAATTATGAAGTGATGATAATAATATTTGTGTATTCACTTTCACACAATTTCATCGTAGCCTGTGTCCATATCCAACGCAGTTTCCATTGTAAGTACAGCACAAGCATTTGCCATGGTGCTCACGTGAAACCGCATCGGCTGCCGTAACTCGAAAGCACTGCTCGGAAACAGCGCAGGAGTCTGACACAGACTTGGACGAAATTGTGAAATAAAGTTTTGTTTGTTTTTGCGCCCAAAAAATATTCTCGTCACTTCAAATTAATGTTGAGCCACTGTAGTCACATGGACTATTTGAACTCTTTTTACCACATTTCTGGGCCTTGAAAGTTATAATTACATTATTATATTATTTTTGAACGCATGTCTGATATAAAATGTATCTATACACATGACGGGCACAATCGCAAGAAAAGCCTGATGTATACAACTTTACATTAAGCATATTCTCTTCATTAGTATGTTTATACGGAAATTGATCAAGTGTCAAGTAAGTTTAATTATTTTCCTTTAATCCTATAAAAAATGTCATACCGCATTGTCCCTCATAACCGGTAGTATAACAAGCCTATAAGCAAGTTTAATTGTACACTAGTTTGACGTGACAGAAGAAAAATAAAAAAATTAAATGTTTAGTGCTAAAATTTCATTTTGAGTTTAAAGTCATCATGAAATGTCATTCACAGCCCATTTTACATATGCAATGTGATATATTTCCAAGTCAATCAGGATATGCACACAGTGTGGAAATGTGTAGGGCAGTTTAATTTAGCGTTTTTGAGTATATGTTGGTAAAGGTTTTTTCCTCCTGTCTTTCTTTCTTTTTTTATGATACTGACGGTCCAGCTGCAGTTCTCAGACAGGAAACCCTCTGACATCAGCATAAGGTTTGCGTGTTGTTTGAAACCTCACAGCTGAAGACACAGGGTATGTCCCATGAAAAAAAACAGCATCCAAAATATTCACTTTGACTAGATAATGTAATAAAATAATCTCTTTTAAACTGGTAGACAACTTAAAGACTATGATAATGCTGGTGTATGAATGTTAATGTACTGACACAGGGTCATGCTGTCCTCCTGCTGACCAGTGTTTATTGCACACTGAAGTGTGTTTGTGTGTTTCATTGATATTTGCGAGACAGGATGAGGGATTTCCTGTGTTGTGATCCCCTTCCCTGCTCTGCCAAATTTTGGCAGTCCTGACCTTTCAGAGTTCTGTGAGAATTTAGATTCCGGCATTCAGACAGACCTCTAGACCAGACCGCTGGTGGTCTCCTAGGGGTTTAGAGGAAGGCCAAATTGTCCAGCTTCTTGTGACAGCTCTCAAAGGATTGTGATGTTTTTAATGTGAAATTATACTAATTCAAAGCACTGAGAAATGTTAGAGTCCCTGTTATTTTGTTTTTTTGTTTTGTTTACACAAATTCTGTTTTATTTTATTTTTACCTAATTCTACTTCAAGGGGTACTTCAGTGCTGGAAAGATGAATTCAACTGGGTCATTAATGTAGTCGAAATGTGAAATTATGTTTAAATTTGGTGCTTTCTAGACTGAGAAAAGACAGAAAATGTATTTTTGTCTCATGGGGATGAAAGACAACAATTCCCAGAATGCTTCGCTGCCCTATAAGGCCACTCCCAAAGGCACCGCTACAGGATTACTGAATCACTTTTATTTTCCCACCACCACGTTCATCTTAATAAAATCAGTAGAGTTAGAGAACAGACACTACAATTAAATCTGAAGTGTTATTATTTCAATCTAAATCATTGAAGTGATTTAGCCGCTGAGGGAGTGTCACAGCCCAAAACGCTACAGGTGTCAGATTACACAGTCGTGAATGAGCTCGTGATGAGAGCTGAGGTAAACGCAACCACGTTCGCGGCAAAGATTCACAGCGCATGTTCAGTCTGGTGCGTTTTCACTTCATGCCTTTGGAAGCTTGACTTTCATAGGAATTAATTTGAGAAGTTGAAACACTCACTTTGTTCCGCACCAGATCCGTTTACTTGAATGCCTGCAGCTGCGAGCTGCGCTGTGAGTGCGATCTCCCATCCTCCATGTGTGGGTTGAAAACATGCGGAAATGGCTCCCTCTGCTGGCTGTAGTCTTTAGCCTCTGGCCAAAAATTTCTCAGAAGACACAAACATCATCAAATTGCATAAAAGGAGGAATCTTTACAGAAATAAAATGCATACATTTCTTGTCTCAGGAGGATATGAGGAGGGGGAGCACGATCATTCTAATATACTGCAGGGTTTCTAATGATACAAAGCCATATGCTAATCACTGAAGTAACCCTTTAATTTTCATTTTAATGGTTTAATTATATTTTAATAATCAAGTTGAAATTATTAAATCAATTTCATAATTTATTCAAATGTGAACAGTTTCAAGGCCCATATGATATATTTTTTAACTCATAATTTTATTAGCATGCATATTACTAGGATATTAGCATTTATAGTTATTAAATTAGAGTTTATTAGCACATATTAATGCCTTATTCTGTATGGCCATATTTTACATCCCTTACCCAAATACTAAACTTAACAACCACCTTACTAACTGTTAATAGGTTTAAGTTTTAAGATTTGACACTTCTGTTTTTATTCTATCTATGTTTTCTAAAACAAAAACTTAACCTTGCTACATGTACTGTGCTAGACTAACTAGAATAGCACAGCCACAGTAAACATTTTCACTCTTGTTGGTTCAACTGCTTCTATTGTTCTCCATAATTTGTAAGACACTTTGGATCAACGCGTCTGCTAAATTATTAAATATTAATTTATACAATTTAAATGTATATCATTTATACATTTTATTTTTATAATAAAAAAAAAAATAAAAAAAAATCTGATATGATAAACAGAGCTGCGTGTTCCTGATAACCATGACCGGAAAAGCGGAAATGGCGCAGACTAACGTGGCATAATAAAAGTCCCGCTGCTTGCGAGGCATACTACAATAACCTTAAAAAACGCATCAATGAACATGATTTCTGCTCGAGTCCTATCCTGATTCCTTTCCACTGGCTGTGAGGTGAAGATCACATGTCCCAAGATTCTGAGCTCAAACTACGCCTTTATTTAAATAGACACCCTCTAGTGGACGGAAAAGTTACAGTGCACCTTTAAGCTCAGTTCAGTACTTTATAGGCTTATGTATGAGATTCATTGACTTTATTCTTTATTGATTTACTAATGTTGTTTTTATTAAGTAATACAATAACAATTATATGACATTCAAACAGAATAATGAAATGAAAAAAATTATTTTATGATTGTGATGTTATGGAATATTGAAATGTAAACAACATTTTCAACAAAACTATTTCTAAAATATCAAAATGCTGTACAAATTAACATTTATTCATTCAAAGGAGATGAGTGGTGTCAAATATTAAGTTTATTTATATATATATATATATATATATATATATATATATATATATATATATATATATATATATACATATATATATATATATATATATATATATATAATTTGTGTGTTTTCTTAACACAGCCCAGCTTGCTTACAGCTGGTGTTTGCAAGATGTTACCTGCTGTTCTTAACTTGTTGATTGCTGAAATAACGTATCTTTTCATAAGGAAACCACTCACCCATTTCATACACATGCGGTTCTGCTCAAAGGCACCTGGAGGTTGTTGGCCTCTTCCTGATTTCCTGTAAGTGGGCCTGCTCGACAACTTCAGCTGCATTTTAAAGACTGTTTGCTGCGAGACCCAGTAGGTACGTCTGAATGAGTCAATTTCCTTGTAGCAGGAAAATGCCAGAAGTGTCGATTCTGTCCCCCAGTTAAAATATTAAAAACACACACGAAAATTATAATAAAACAATAAAGTTAAAATTCAAAATATGTGTCTGAATATGCCTTCCTCTCAACTATATAGTAGCCGTATCTGAACAGTACTATGTGAAGCAACTTGTTAGTCACAATGGTAATGACAGGATGATGAATGTAGTCTGCATGAATTTAATTCACATTCATAATAGAACATATATAGTACTATATAGAATGCTTATTTAAGTATTTTTTCATTCCTCCGTATCTAAGCAGGCAGTATGCAATTTTGAACACACCTACTGTGTCAGTATAGCCACAAAACATAAATGTTGTCACTTACCAACCTTGACTGTAAAAAGTCAATATATTTTAAGCTCATGTAAAGCCCTTTAAAGGGGACTTATCATGTCCCTTTTTACAAAATGTAAGCGTATTTCCCACAGGACTTTGTGAAACTGTTGTGGGTGAACCTCGGTCCCTCAGTTTGTACATTTTAAAGTGTAAAATCTATCAATCTAGACACTTTGAGAGTTAATATTTTTTGTTCCAACACATAAAATTGAAAAAAAAAAAAGAATAAATCTGTGTATTGACTGGTACAGTGTTATTAAATGTACACAGTTGAGACAGAAAACACGTGTGCAACAGTATATTGGATCCATTCATTTAAGATCACTCATGAGGATGAATAACTTGGCTTTAATAAGGATTGATCTATATTTAATGTATACCGTAAGGAGTGTTATTTTACATTTGATTATTACATTTTCTGTAGTAGTCTATTACTTCTGAATACCACTATTAGAGCATCTTCCTAAAAACTTAAAACAGTTTATTTAATTAGAAAAATATATTTTTTACTTGTATCGAGCGTGAAAGGAGTCTCTTATTTTATCGCCCACCAATAATCGTGTTAAATCATTGCAATTTGAATATTGGCCAAACACAACCGTGATTATAATTGTTGCCATAATCGTGCATCCCTATGCTCATGTGACACTGCATTTCTTTGCCATCATGAAAGTGTATTATTTGCATGCATTTTAAAGCCATGTCAGTTTAAACTTTTGATATATGGTTTTCTGAGTGCACGCACACAGCAAACTGGTTGTCAGACCCTTGAGTATTAAACTAATTTCTCTTTTACGTCTTATTGTGCTTAAACTGTCGAATACACACACAGTTCACATAAACAGTCGGTTATGTCTGTGAACGTAAACAGAAGGGAAAGGAATCTTGTGATCTAATGTGAATATTAGATCTGTGTAATTAAGTGACAACAGCTTTTATGCAAAATGGAATTACTTGTGTGAATTAGTATTATTTACAGATAAAGATATAACCTGTAAAATTTACATTTTGCGCAGAGGAGACACGCACATCTGTCAAAGTGCATGACTATGTTAAACATTAATGTGTTAACTTGAAGCTTAAAAATAAAGAATTCTCATGGTTTGGGAGCTTGGATCACATACCTTTCCTGCAACAGTTCACTCTGTTTCCTCCACTATTTTTAGATGCATTTTGTCCATAAAAATGCATTATTGAGTGCTGTAATATGGTGCGACTGGTGGAAGCTTATGCTCAGAGGGCAGACCCAACTAATCGATAATGAGAATCGTTGTCGATAATTTTCATAATTGATTTTATTGACTAGTTGTTGTAGCCCTAAACAATATAAAAGTAAATTTAGCATAATATATCCCCTTTTCACATTGTAATATGCTAGAAAGGAAAGTGACTTATGTGCATAACCAGAATAAGTTCATGTACTTAGAACAGTCTAAGCACTAGAAGGATGATAATCTTAACAAAAACAGCTCATAATTCCCACTTTTGCATGAAATAAATAAGTTAAACGAACAACCCTACTGCGATGCAGGTTCAGTTTAAAGGTCCATGATTGAGTTTTGGTTCCTTGCCACTGTTGCCTTTGGCTTGGCTTGCTCAGTCGGAGACATTAACATTTTCAACTAAATATCCGTATAAATTGAATTGTTAAACTAAATGATTTTACTAAAACTGTATTATCAACTAAATTACTGATCTGCCCACATTGATATGATAATGAGCTGGAAGACATCACCGTTTTCTCCATAGCGGCGAGCTGAATACAATTCTGTTGCATTATTTTCCTGTTCACACTGTGAATGAAGCTGCTTTGAAACAATCAGCATTGTAAAAAGTGCTATATAAATAAACTTGACTTGATTAGAGATGAAAGGCCAATTTGGGCCAGTTCAATCAGACCGAGGAATGTGATCTTGAAGCTGACATGATGAAATATGCAACACAATATTCCTAAGACCAATGCAGGCAGTGCTGTATATGATATACATCACAATGGCGCTAAGTAAGGGGGCCTCTAGCTTTCATGGCACCACAGTCATGACTCGCACGTAGCTGGACAAATTCCTGCCATGGTGATCCATGCTTCTGAGATTATTGGAGACCAACTGCACTATCCCTGTGGGAAGCACATAGTTCTGTACATAGATGTAGAGGTGCCGATTTGCCCCAAGGGCCAATCACCTGCAGCAAAACAAGTACATAATAAACTGTAAATTCTAAAAATCTTACATAAGAATACTTGTAGTTCCAACTAACAGTGTTGTATTATGTTCTGCAAACATCTTAAATACTATTATATTCAACATAGTTTTAATCTTTCATTTTTAAGGTATGTTGACTTAAATAAACTGCAATCGTTTTCCACGTTTTCTTCAAGTAAAGTGAACATATTTTAGTAGTTCACCTAGCATGAATGCACTTAACACTCAATCAAGTAATTTTAACTGCATCAATTCTTACTTAAACCATTCAAGTTGTGTCGACATAATTCTATCTGTGATCTGAGAAAGTGTACCATCAGGCACAGTTAATCACCAGGCAATCGTAACTTCTTTTAATTATTTTTGGCTTTATTTTACCATTGTATTTCCTGTCTTTTATTAGTATAACCCCAATAACGACAGCAAATAATATATTTGTAATATATTTATTATTATAAAATCATCAAAAGATATGGGCAATAAACGGTTATTATGTCTATCCATTCTGACCAACCCAATGTTTCCAGTATTCATAGGAAAATCAATTATTATAGGCCTACTAGCTAAAAACTTGAACTAACTTTAAAAACAAAGAAAAGAAAAAAACCTACACCTTTGTTTGTAAGGAAGGTTGTGAATGAACTAGTTCTGGCTGCCACGTCACGTGACAAAAAAAAACGAGACTCGGGAGCGAAGACTCAAGAGAACAAATCATTTGTTTCCGGTGACTGCATAGACTTGTGTATGGGGCTGGGACTTGATGAACGAATGACTCAAACCTGGACTCGAACAATGAACTAATCAACTCTGTTTCCTGTCAGAACATATGGGATGTTGCGCATGCGCGGTCAACACAAAATGAACGAATATCTCTGAGAAAACCCGTCATTTTCGAGTCATATTAAAGATTTGTTCAAAATGAATGAATCGTTTATGAACGACACATCACTCATTTCTTGCTGCATTGCTGCATCAGTAGAAAGAGAATTACAATAATATAAATTGTTCTAAGTGCCCAAACAAAGGGAACACTGATCACCATATTGGTGAAATTTTAGGAAATCAACATAAATTTATGAAGTCAGCTAATGTGACGCTCTCCCAAAGTATTTCGTTGTATTGTCAATGACATTCAAGATGACTGGAAAATGAGTGAATGAAACTAAGAAGAACAATGATTGCAGAAGTGGAGGAAATTTGTGAAAAGTCTATTCAATTGCCCCATTACCCCGCCTCAACCTTTTGCCCGTCCACCTGTTTTATTTTTGTGTGTTTTGTGTTGTTGTTTTTTGCTTTGGCAAAATGGTACTCAAACCAGTCCAGTAATGTTTACTTGGGTTTTCTGAGTAACAAATGCGATAGCATGCAAATAGTTCAGATTGCATTTTTTTTAAGTAAGTTCAACAAATTATTGGACATTAAGTAAAGTTAATTAAAATTTCTAAGTAAGAACAACTATTGGCTTTTACTGTGTACCTTTTCCAAATCTATTTTGTTTCACAACAGATCTGGGGTTTGAAGTTATTCGACCATGTAGCTTTTTTTGTGATATTCCTTAAACATTTTGGCAGGTTGTAATCAAAACCTTGAGATTCTGACGATAGTTTTCAGCACCAGCCTTTTCGTGCTTAATATTCACAGATATTAGTGGATATTGCAATGTATACTGCACTACTTTTCAATTATTCAACAAAATTTTGCCGAATACATTTTTTATGACTGGATTCTGTGATTCCGTCCTCATTTTCCGCATCCCTGAAAATCATAGGATATGTCACAACCCCATTTTAATGCCAATTCCAGGGGTATTTCATGATTCTTGATACCAATTTAAATAGCACACCAAAGCTAATGGACATTTCAATAAGTCAGCTTGTGCGTTTCTGTTCTGATCTCATGTTTCCTGGATAACTTCATCTTGTACTTTCCACCACAACAACTTTATGATGCCGTTTTTTCCAGTTCAACAGCCCAATGAATCCATAATTAATTACAGATTTTCCATCGCTCAGGATAAAGGTTGGTCTCTCAAACAAAGTTCACTAAGCTAGACTGAGTTGGAAACGAACACCCCAACTGCTGTTATCTCATATCCAGTCGCCCAGTCCAGTCAGGGCTAAATGCATCAGAAAACAGCTGCCGCTCCTATTTATAACATGCAGGTGACACGCAGCACATGGGTCAGTCACATCATCACTCTGAGCTGTTTGTGAGAGACTATTAGCCTGGCTTGCATATCTCTAGATTCTTACACTTCATATTTACACTACAGGTTTTGATGCCGATTACGATTTGCTGAATATATCTGACGACCAGCTTACTTCTTCTTTTAAAAGTTACACATATCCAATATCACACTATACACATGGCGAAACAACCCAATGTAGACGTACTGACCCGTAATAGCTTGCAATGGACTCCGCACCATCTTTAAAGGTCAGCAAAACATTGGGTTTAACCTTAGTCCTCTTTTGCGCCATTGAAAAGAGTCTTGTGGTTGGTGACATATGTAGATGTCATTCCTCATGCTATTTTTTCAATGATGTACGATCCGCACTGACAGAGAAATAGTCGATCTGTCTGCTTACATGGCAGGCGCATATGCATGTATCCGATTCATATTGGATTTATTTTCACACGTGAAGCCTGAAACCTGTCTGAGAGTATCGGAATCCATGTGCCTTTTTTCTGCTTACACGTTCATGGGTCATTAACAGATCTGTTCCACACAGGAGGAACATGTTTTAATTTGGTTGCATGTTCACACGGCTGCTTTATGCTTCTTTATGTTTGTGCACTAGGGTTGAAACGCTGTGGAAATTTTACATCACTATTATAGTAACCCAAATTATCGCGGTTATCAATATTATCACTGTTTTGTTTTGAGATGAAAGTGTTCAAAAAGAACAGATGCACTCTCTTAACATTTTAATATTTTAGATTTGAAAATCAGCAAACAACTAATAAATCAAGCAGCTCTTTGCACTTGTTTAAGTTAGATTCTATTCTGTGGGATTTACATTCACATTTGTCAATAGTAACGCATAACATTAATCATATTTTGATGTATATATAATCTCTAATATTATCTCTGTAAATATGTTCTCAAGCAATATTCTTATCAGTGTCCTGTCAGCTATTTAAATCTAGCATATTTTGTGTAAGAGCCCAAACAGTATCCATACTTTCATATGCTTTGAGTTTGTTATTCAATATCAAAAATCCAAAAGGTGTGCATCATACCCGACACTTAGATGAACACTTTAGAGTCAGTTTTATGACTGTAAGTTGTTATCTTCAAACGCTATTGAAGTTAGAAATGTGTATAAATGTTGTATGTAACTTTAATGACGGTCCCTAAATTTGTGACTCTCGAATGTCGAGCCAAATTTATGTTGGTCATATCATATATTTCTGTCAGAGGCATGACAGTCTGGTTTTTCACATCACTAGTTGTTACATCGTTTTAACTGCTTGAGGTAAGCATTACTGCTAATGTTAGCGTCCTGTCAGCCTCGACGACAAAGTACACACTGTTCTTTCCCTGCTAAAGCATTATAATTATTTGGCAACATGTACTGAAATGTTCTGTATTCATACCATTTCCTCATTGGTGTTTTAAACGCGAATCAGATGTGTCAGCGCGCTCTGTGGAGCTTGAGCCTCAGCCTCACATTAATGTAAACAACATCAGTGATTGTTTGTTATTTGGCCTCTAGAGGCCGCTCTCGAGCTATATAATGCCAGCAGACCCTTCTCAAAACTGTCATAGGCTATACTAATGACAGCGCACCCATCTCAGCCGCTCCCCCAACAGACGCAAACCGGAAAACTTTTTTTCCGGTATTGATTTTTGGCGATAACCGTTTGTTCTACCAATCCGCTATCGGTGCCAAATAATGGGCAAAACCGATGAATCGGTCGACCTCTAATAGTTACATCATGTACTAAGACAGACGGAAATTTTCTAGACCGATATGGCAAGGATATATTTTGCTGCCATACCAGTGGCGCAATGATATTACGCAGCACCTGATAATAGGCTAACTTCCGTCAACATAACCAGCGTGACAACCTGTTTGCACAGAGAGCGTGCTGGGGACTATTTTCAGGCGCTGCGTAATTGCGCCTGCTGCACCCATGGTACGACAGCAAAGTTCCTGGATAATTACGCAGGAATGAGAGTGTAGTTCCAGCTACACTAGATATTGGTCTAGATATCGGTCTAGATATCGGTCTAGAAAATCACCGCTTTTTATTTTGCCGTCAGTCTTGGCACACTAAGTCTTAATGTAACTTTATTGAGGCAAACAAGTACTAAAAAAAGGTACCATTGGGTACCGCTACTGAATGTCAGGTATAGGTTAAAATGTGAACGGTACCTAGCCCTAGTAGTCGCATGCTTCAAGATTGTCCCCATGTTTACAGCCTGACATTCAGAAGAACAGTTTTTGGCACTGTCAATACACCCTGTGACTGAATATATAGTTGGGTATCACGTGAAGAATCATGGCGTCAGTTTGTGTAGAAATTAATATCTAAGTAGTTGTTGTGTGTTTTGTTTCTGATGGGTCATCAACGTGACTGAGAAGGACCACGTGTAAAGAGCCCCAGTTGGTCCCTGATCTATTTCCATCCCATAGGCCTTTCACCCTCGACATATTCCTCTTTTGCTGTCAAACATAAGTGTAATTTCTTTTTTGCTGTAAATTACGTGTTATTGCCAACAAACAAAGGTCCCTGATGTCCACAGCAGAACTTTAAATTGTCAGCACAAATATTTAACCAGAATTTGTGGTCTTAAGGGATATGGGCTGGTAATTGGTCTGTGAAGACAAGCACAACACTGTCATGGTTACCCTCAGTGGTGAAGTTAATGGTACTGCTGCAGATTTAACAGTAAATGCAGGTGGTGCTGTTGTTACCTCAACAGCAATTGTTTACAGATATTCACAAGTCTCTATGTGTGTATCGGTTGATGTGTGACCCCTGTGTGCTGTTGACATAGCACAGAATCACCCAATTAACCTTACTCTGCATGGAGTAAAGAGTACAGTGCCTCAGGGTCAGACCCCCAGTGGACTTGGTGTCAGAAGTATTCTTTTGTTTGCTTTACATGCTGGTCTTTGTTCAACAGTTCAAGTTCATAGCTCATTGCTCCACACAGACAAAATATTCTCCATATTGTCAGAACTAGAAACTGAACGTTTATCTATATTTGTAGGGTACATGAACACGGTGGAATCCCAGGAATCAAATCTTAATCTTGCATGGGGGGGGGGGGGGGGATCACTCTCACTCTCACACACACACACACACAAAGACACACATAGTTCTTAACACACACACACAAACACAAAGACACACAAAGTTCTTAAAGTGCCCCTATTATGTTTTTTTAAATATGCCCTTTCAGTGTAGTATATCTGTTTGTGAATGTAAAAAGTTTTCAAAGTTATGTCAAAAGTGCACGGTAAATATAGTTATTGTGGAAATGTGGAAATATATTTTTTTATCTGCCATCTCTCTGCTGTCGCTCGGCTAATGTGCGTCCTGTGTCGTGTCTTCTGAATAATGAATGTGCACTGAGTGCTGTCTTCTCACCGTCATTAGTAGACACACCCCTTACTGCTGATTGGCTACAAGTTTGCTTTGGTACTCGGCCCGAGACACTTTTACGAAAGGATTTTTTTTAAATAACACTAACCCCACCTTTAAAGGGTTAGTTCACCCAAAAATGAAATTGATGTCATTAATGACTCACCCTAATGTCTTTCCTCACCCGTAAGACCTCTGTTCATCTTCGGAACACAGTTTAAGATATTTTAGTCCCAGAGCATATGCAGTCTATGCACACTGTACAGTCCATGTCCAGAAAGGGAATAAAAACTTAATCAAAGTAGTCCATCTGTAACATCAGTTGCTTGATTAGAATCTCTTGAAGCATCGAAAATACATTTTGGTCCAAAAATATAAAAAACTATGAATTTATTCAGCATTGTCTTCTCTTCCGTGTGTCTCCAAAAAGATTCAAACAGTTATTGAATCAGTGAATCGATCAATGCTTCGGGTCACCAATGTCACATGATTTCAGCAGTTTGGCGGTTTGACACGATCTGAACTGCTGAAATCACATGACATTGGCGACCTGAATCATTGATCGATTCACACCGTTTTAATCTTTTCGGAGGAATGCGGAAGAGAAGACAATGCTGAATAAATTCATAGTTTTTGATATTTTTGGACAAAAATGTATTTTCGATGCTTCAAGTGATTCTAATCAAGCAACTGATGTCACATATGGACTACTTTGATGATGTGTTTATTCCCTTTCTGGTCATGGACAGTAAAGTGTGCATAGACTGCATATGCTCTGGGACTAAAATATAAATATCTTAAACTGTGTTCTGAAGATGAACGGAGGTCTTACGGGTGTGGAACGACATTAGGGTGAGTCATTAATGACATCAATTTCATTTTTGGGTGAACTAACCCTTTGATACAGATTGTCTGTCATTCTTACTACTTTGCCTAAAGATAAAGGATGGAGCAAGATTTGTTTTGCTAACTTTAATGTTACATTAGTCATTTACATTAGTCCTCGGCTAACGTATACACCGTTATTGATAGTTCCTGGATGAGCACCGCAATAATTAGAAATATTGGCTTGTTGATGGACATACACTTGTTAATGCTGATGGTGAGGAATTACAGTTGTAACATCTCAATGTACCTCAAACTGAGTAGTGTATTGGAGGTCCTTGCAATGGAGGTTCAGTTTAACAACTAGTTCTTTCAATGTTTCATCAGAGGCGAGATTGAAATGGTAAAAAAAATGACATCTTCGATTACTGTCTTCTTTACAGTGTGTACAATGGCTGAGCTTTAGGAAGACTCCGGACGGAGCTGAAGTTCAGTTATGGTAATGAACGTCTAGCTTCCAAAACACGCTGTACGTAGTAGACCAATCACAACAAACTGGGCCATCTGGCCAATCAGAGCAGAGCAGGTTCAGAAAGGAAGGACTGAATCGTCTGATGAGTTGTTTGAGAAACATTGAAAAATGTGATGTGCAATGTATATTATGAGTAGGTTTTTTAAACGATTAATCTAGCGATTATTTTTTCGATGCATCGGTTAATCTAACGATTAATTTTTCCTGTCCGATTCGGTTACGATTCGATTCGATTACCGATTATCTCCCCATTAATTGCCTAATAGCAATTTATACATGTTGATTTAATTATCTGAATGAAAAAACGAATTCCTTAACATTGCAATATATGTTTATTGCTCTTAAAATTCCAAAGTAAGACTATACAAGAGCAATGCATTCAATAAAACCTTGAAAACATAAAGTAGGCTACACACACACACACACACACACACACACACACACACACACACACACACACACACACACACACACACACACACACACACACACACACACACACACACACACACAAATAAATAAGTATAAACCTACAACAAAGAAACATATTATACGATTTTTCTATGCATGCAACTCAGCCTACAGGCTATGCCCATCGATTAAATATCAACAAGTTGGTTAATCTAATCCCGGGACACACTGCAAGCGTGAGCGTCTCGGCTGCGTGGCGTGTCCGTTTTTGTTTCGGCTCCCATGTTAACAGGTTGGAGTTTGGCCGTTTGCACACTGCCTGTGACGCGCGGAAAACGCGTGCATGCTAGAAATAGAAGAGCGCCTATTTTTCACGTGTTGGGAGCGTCTCCAGGCAAAATAGAATAGGAAACGATGTTTATATATCATTTTGACACGAATACATATTATTAAATTACATTTTCATGTTTGAAAGTCTGTAGGTTTACATTGTAATAATAAAAAACGTCAATTATCGATTTTGAAATATTGCAACTGTCAATACAGAACGAAATATTCTGTAGCCTATTTTGCCGTCAATACCAGATATGTGGCTACTGCTGACGTTTTCTTTGCTGTATCAGTAGGCTATTTATGTTTAACATTAGGAATAGGGCTTCCCTCCGCATCAATAGCAGCAGCAGCGCCGCGTCAGAGACGCTTCTAGTGTGCAAAGGCAGAGAAAACGCCACGCAGCCCCGTGGCTGACCCGCAACAGAAACGCCACGCGCATCCGCGGCATGACAGTGAAAACAGTTACATGTAGAGTGCATTATGGGCGCCAATATTCCGTTTAAAACCGGAATAGTCCTGGGATGAAACTGCTCACTTAGAGGATGGATACCCTCGGTCACATCAGCGCGATTAGACATAGAACATTTTAAATTTAAAACAGCTTATTATGTAGGTAGCCAATGTGCCCGATGCTTTCACTTGATGCAAACGTTTGTTTTTGTGATTAAAATACATCAAATATTACCAAAACATCTGTCTTCCTGTGTGCAGAAATTTGTTTATGTAGCCGTGACAACAAAACGCGTGCGCGCATGCCTGTGATGCTCCCTGCGCACCGCGCGCCAACCCCATAGACTGTGGCCAACCCGCAAGCCTTGCACTTCTGAAAGTCCGAGGAGCCACTCGAGTTGCTACCCTAGATATATATAATAAATAATATACTTAATTACATAATATACTTTCTTATGTACATCTATGGTTGCTACTACTCTCCGGCGCCGCCATCTTTATTTTGAATCTGACGAATCGACGCGCATATTTTGCGTCGACGTATTTTTTGCGTCGACGTCATCGATGACGTCGACGCGTTGTCCCAGCCCTAATTATGAGAAAACGAAAGTGTATTTTTTCTTTTTCTTTTAAATGTTTTACCTTTTGATACATGTTAAAGGAGACCTATAAAGCAAAATTAGGAACTTTTAAAATGACATAACCAATACCACTTTAATACCAAACTAAAGCCCCTTTCACACTGCACGTCGGACCCGCAATATTCCCGGAACATTGCCGGGTCGCCTTCTGTGTGAAAGCAACCACGTCCCGGCATTGATTACCGAATTCGACCCGGGTAGGGGACCTAGTAATATTGCGGTATTCGACCCGGGACGAGCGCTGTGTGAACAAAAGCCGAAACTAATGCCGCAACGTGTACGTAGTTATCGTGCGACTCCTAGAGCTTGTTTTTTCAATAATACAACCCTGCAGTGCCAGAAAAGCTAGTCGGTGTTTTAAACGCAGAGAGTGTTCGTATACAAAAGAAACTAAAATTAAACAAGCAGAAATGTGTGCAAACTGGACACAAGTCCAGACCACTGAGCTCCTTACTATCCACGCTGAAGCTGAGATCGCTCGCCATTTTACGTCACATCAGGATGTCACGTGTCAACTCAAACCGGGACCGTTAAGCGTTGTGTGTGAAAGCGCACATATTACGGCATTTCGCTGGCAGTGTGAATGGACCAAATCTAGCGACCCGGGAACAAATGCCGGGTCGCATTATCCGTGTATTTGCCGGAATCACAGTGTGAAAGGGGCTAAAGATTCACTGGTGCTGGTTTAAGCTCTCTAAAGAATATTTTTACGCTACAAACACATTTGAAGAAATTTGAGGTTTATAAATAAAATGTAAAACTTTAGGTATTTGTTAGTCTTCATGAAAATAGACAAGGAAATAGACATCAACACCAACCAACCAAAGAATCTAGCTCAGCATATTTTATTATATTAAAGGACATTTTTAAAAGCAATGAATAATGCGGTACATTTTATATTAACATTTTGTCCTCAGTGAAGTTAAGCTTATATTAACTGAATGAAGTAGGCAATTGTTGTTTGGTTGTTGTTGTTGTTTTCTTTCTGTTGTTTCACAAAGTGAATGAATGAAATGATTAGTTTGGGTCTAAACAACTAGGAATTTTGGAAGTGTGCATTGCATTTAGAAAAAGTATGTTTATTTTGAAGAGAGGAAATGGCAAATTAGGTTAAGCTTCAATTTCATTTAATTACCAGTCATAAATGAGGGATCAAGATTGCAGTTTTGGGCTTAGTGCAACTTTCAAATGAAGTCTTTATGTGCCTGATTTTGAAGCATTTACTCAATACTGCAGAAGTGAAAACTTTTTTTGTATTGAAATGTTGACATTGTAAGGAAATGGAAAAAAAACAAAAAAAAAAACAAAAAAAAACACTGGCTATTGATACGGCTTTCCAGCTACAAATAAGTGCTGTATTCCGCTTAATGCCAAAATCAACACACACAAAAAATGGAAAACAGTGTGGGGATTCAGTGTGACGTATGTGACAAGTAGCCATGTGACAGTATACAATTTTAATTTCATAGTATTTAATCACAATATTGAATTGCATTATAAAAAACAGGTTTAAAAGATAAATTAACAGTATTGTATTCAATATTGTCCTTTCATTAATAAGTTTAACTTTTTAAATAACTACCATTAAAATACAATAAAGTGACACACTTAAAATGTATGAAGTAAACAAATGTTTTAAAAAGACTAAAGTGCAACACAACACAGTTTTATATACTATAAAATATGGCATGCGTTAGTTCCAAGATTAAAATGTAAAACTGCAAGTGTAAAAAATGTTTTTGTGATGTTTGAAAATATTAAGTGCTTAAGTATTTTATTATGAATGCCTTTTAGAAATCATGAAAATATTGTTTGAATTGTTTTCTTCTTTGTGATGAGTATTCGAAACAGTGTTTCTTAGCTTTGGTCTGAACAGTCGGTAATTACGGCACTCCCAAGAGTTTTCGGCCAAATCAGAACATTTGTTTTCGGGAGCCTCTGTACCTTTAACTGCTGTAGATGGCACTGCTGAAGACTCGTGTAGGTCCCTGCAGTCGCAGATCTGTGGGGAGAGCTCAGTAAAACGGTAGAGCGCAAGAGAAGCAGAATTCACACATCAGAATCTCTCACAGTTCGCCTGTGCATCGCCTGTGAGTCCGACCACTTTAATTTGTAATTCATAATGCTAAAAACATAGAGACATAGCACGGGTAAGTAACAGACTTGATCTGAAATGCTGCATTCAGATGTGATTTTTTTTTTTTTTATGTACATTTTTTGGCTGTGTGTGTGAATGTCACTTTAGAGTATGAGACCTTAAATTTGTTGATCTTTTTCCCACTACTAATTTGAGTGATTGCTTGTAACAATTTTCTAACTTTTAAAGAAAGTAGAATCTATATAAAATTTAAAGAGGAAGTGCATGCATTCATTGCAAGAAAAATGCAAAAATTTCAAGTTCAGCACTTTTTCAACAAGGAAATATATTTTGTGCCTAGAACGTCTGGGGGGAGGAAAAAGCCTGGGAAATGTATTTACTCTCATTTTCTGCTTTCTGTAAAACCTCAAGTCCCGCTCAGCCTCTATGTTGCGCAATGTATGAGTGCGTGTGTGAGAGTGGGATTGTGTGTGGGTGGGTTCGGGGACACTGTATGTAATCTGCGGTCACACACTCACAGTTAACGTGAGCTGCGCTGTCATATGTGCGTCATGTTTGTCTTCAACGGACTGCCCTGGTTCTGCATGTCAGGTTATTTCAGAGAAGAAAACCCACTTACCTTTTTTTTCCAATTCTATTTCCAACAGCTCTGTCCTTCAGTAGTGGCTTTGTCCATGGCGTTCTTGCAGAGGACTGGAGACTACTGCCACGCTCAACATCTGCACGTCTAAACCCGGGGAGAATGTGCTGCGCTTTTTCCACTTATTTCTGGATGCACTGAGACGCTCTTCCTTCTACTACTTGTGGTCCTGCCACCCAAAACTCCTCCCAAATCTAATGGGGTGATCTTACCTCTCTGGCTACAGCAAGCCATTAGAGAGACGATACAAGATATTGGGGACTTCGAACATCGAGGAGTTTTGCTGTGCTTTATTCACAAAGAAAGATCAGAGGCTGAACAAAACTGAAGAGGATACATTGGGTGAATTTGCTTGTGAACGCTCTGGACACGGAGGAAGCACAATGGCTCGGATGAACCGGCCAGCCCCTGTGGAGGTGTGCTACAAGAACATGAGGTTCTTAATCACACACAACCCAACAAACTCCACTCTGAGCAGCTTCATAGAGGTGAGCATTTGTACACCACCTTACCCCTGTGTGTCCCCTCTCTGCGTGTATTTATGTCGTCCGTTTTCTCCCACCCTCCACTTCTACATTTATCCCTCGCTTGAACACACACTCGTTTTAATAGCCCGTCCCGTTTCGGCTCACATGGTCTATCTTAAGACAACTCCACCGTCACATGGCCCACTCATTCTTATCTTGCTGGGAAAGTGTGCATGAACCATAGAGCCTCTAATGATAACAACACGTCCACAAAGCCTCCATTTCCATGGAAACCCTTCCCAGTGCTCCGTCACATGGAAGGGATGAGGGACAGAGCGTGTTCATGGACAGCTTACCTTAGTTCTTACCCCATTAAAATGATTGTTTGTATTTTATCATGGGAAAATTGTCAGAACAAATGCTGATTGTTTTTTTTTTTCTGTGTACTGAATTTAGCTTTTTTATCATCTGTATTTATATTCACATCACACTTTAGGATCTTAAGAAGTATGGTGCCACGACGGTGGTCAGAGTTTGTGAGATAACCTACGACAAAACCCCACTGGAGAAGGATGGGATCACTGTAGTGGTAAGTTCACATCATCTTGATGCCCTTGTAAGCCATAATGTATCAGCTGGACATTACAAAAAAACAACAACAGGTTGATCAGAACCCAGACATGAAGGGTCTTGTGTCACCCTAAAAGGGTTTATTTTGCGATGTTGACCGTCTGACTATTGGTTCTCTCACTTAAAGGGTTAGTTCACCCAAAAGTGAAAATTATTTCATTAATTACTCACCCTCATGTCGTTTGACACCCGTAAGACCTTCATACATCTTCGGAACACAAATGAAGATATTTTTGTTGAAAGCTGATGGCTGAGAAAGGCTTCAGATAGGCCTCCATTGGCATTCAGTACATTCCCACTCACAAGACCCATAAAAGGCACTAAAACATCGATACAAAGTCCATCTCACTACAGTGGCTGTACAATAATTTTACAATGCAGCGAAAATAGATTTTGTGCACAAAAAAAATCAAAATAATCACTTTATCCGCCGTGTAGGTCTCGTATAGCGGCGCTCCTCCTCTTCTGGGTCATGTATCTGAACAGCGGATCTGCATCATATTCTCGCGCATGCGTCGAGTTCCCGTCAATAACTTGGTGGATAAAGTCGTTATTTTGATTTTTGTGCACAATAACTATTTTCGTCGCATTGTAAAATTATTGTACAGCCACTGTAGTGAGATGGACTTTGTATCGATGTTTGAGTGCCTTTTATGGGTCTTGTGAGTGGGAATGTACTGAATGCCAATGGAGACCTATCTGAAGCCTTTCTCAGCCATCAGCTTTCAACAAAAAATATCTTCATTTGTGTACCGAAGATGAACGAAGGTCTTACGGGTGTCAAACGACATGAGGGTGAGTAATTAATGACATTTTTTCAAAAATTTAAATTGACATTAATTACTCGTCCTCATGTTGTTCCAAACCTATAAGCCTTTCGTTCATCTTCGGAACACAAATTAGGTTACTTTTTGATGGAATCCAAGATCTTTCTGACCCACCATAGACTGCAAGGTGATTACCACTTTCAAGGCCCAGAAAGGTAGTAAAGACATTGTTAAAATGGTCCATGTGACTACACTGCCTCAACCTCAATGTTATGAAGCAACAAGAATAATATTTGTGCGCAAAAAAACTAAAATAACGACTTTATTCAATCATTTCAGTATTTGCCGGCTCCTGTGTCAGCACCACCTGCATGCGTCGTGGTGCTCACATGAACCTCGTCAGACTCAGAAGAGAAGAAATTGTTGAATAAAGTCGTTATTAACATTAAGGTTGAACCACTGTAGTCACATGGACTATTTTAACGATGTCTTTACTACCTTTCTGGGCCCTGAAAGTGGTAATTACTTTGAACTAACTTCAAAGATGAACGGAGGTCTTACGGGTTTGGAACAACATGAGGGTGAGTAATTAATGACGAATTTATCTTTTTTGGCTGAACTAACACATTAATGCACAGCAAAAGTTTGATTGAGCTTGATTTTCCTGTTATAATATCTAACCCTAACCCCTAATCCCTAAAACAAGATACATTTACTTGAGAAGAAACGCTGCATAATACATTAAGACTTATTGACATTCTTGTTAAAGAATTTTTAATACAAGTATATTTTGTTATATTGCACTGCAGATTCTTTTTACACTTTTAAACAAGTTAAAACAAGTTCTGCTTGTTTTAAAAAATCTGCCAGTGCAATAAGACAAGATACACTAAAAATATTATGCAAAATGTGAAAAAGTCTTAAAATAATATGGTTGTGTTGCTTCTCAAGTAAATTTGTTTTGTTTCAAGGATTTTTGATATATTTTAACCAGAAAACCATTAGCAAAATAATAATTATACATTTATGAAGAAGCCATTTTTTGCTGTATACATCGCTACTTACCAGATGGACGATAAAGGGACATAAAATATTTATTTGATTTAAAATAATTGTATCATGAGTGACATTAAACAAGGACTGCCATTTAGAAAATAGACTACCCAGGACAATGTCTGGATATACGGTTTAGTGGTCAATATACAAAACTGTGTGACCCCAGACTGCAGCCCTCATCCAATCAGAATCAACTATTCTAGAGCTGCGTAAATAAATCATATTTGTTTCACATTTAAAGGGCCAGATGGTGAAAACGATGGAGGTAAGAGCGTCTGTTGCACGTAGGCAGTCATTGAAAGTGTTCTGCGTTAGAAGTGAAAAGTGAAACGGCTCCCCACAGACCCCCTTGACCCCCGTATACTCGCTCTCTCTCTCTCTCTCTCTCTCTCTCTCTCTCTCTAACACACACACACACACACACACACACACACACACACACACACTAAATTCATTATAGAGAATGTTCTCTTCCAAGCAGCCACACGTGTTTCTTATTACCGACGTCAACGTTTCACTGTTGCTATGGCAGCAGCAGAGCCTGGTCTCTCCGTGTGGCCTCGGATCGGTCCCCGCCTACCTTCCCCCACCACCCAACCTTTCTTTTATACTTTTTCTTCTTGACTTTCTCACAGCAAAACTGTAAAGAAAAGAGAACCCAAGGCGAACTGTTGCATAAGTCCTGTTTTTATTGACTTCTGTGAATATAAAGGACATGCTAGAAGCTCGATACACCTCTTCCTTCCCGCAGACAGTTTGTTTGAATTTTTTTATTTTTATTTTGTCCTTCAGACAGAGAGATTGATCACCTGCATTGAACAAGACTTCTGTTTCAAGACGCATTCAAAAGACTGCAACATGTATGATGCATAGGACATTGGCTGCTTGCGTTGGTATCATACACAGTCTAAGATGTTTGTTGTTGTCCGTAGCACAAGTTGCCGAGAAACTTTGCGAAGCAAAAAACCCCAGTGGGAACAATCAACAGTGTTGTTCGCCTCATGTATTTGTGCAAGCACCTGCAACAAGGGAGTAAACGGCTCGCAGGCGTGCCATTCCACACCCTTCCCACTCAGAACCACTGTACAGAGATCTGCAAGACTGCAGGCTTGAGCAAGTGACCCTGCTACCTAATTCGGGATTCCCAAAGTAGGCCACGGCTGTTTACCCAACCTGCATTACGTCAGTGTCCTTCCTTCCGCTCCCGGAAGGTTTCTGAGGTGTATTTGCCCAGGAAATCAATAGGATGGGCTGGAGGGAAGTAGAGGAAGCGAATGGCGCGCGTCATTCATGCTTCAAAGGCTTTTCTGTAAAGCCAGCCTCCTAAAGGCCTTGTCGGTCTGACTTGTTTACTTGAAAAGACTCACACCTGCTAGTGCTGAGTGTCCTGTCCCTGGGGCTGTTGTGTGACTGCATATCACTCCTCAGTCCCATGTGTTATAGGCGATATTTTGAGGCATCTGAATGCTGAATTACGTGTCTGTACTGTGAGAAAGCTCTTTATAATTAAGGCCTGCCCTGCCGAGCCTCTCTGGGTCACATGAGTGTGTGTTTGTGTGGGCATCTGTGCCTGTGAAGACATGCCAGTTAGCGTGCTCTCTACGTGAGCCGCATCCCTCGGCATCTGAACCACATCAAAGTCCCCCAGCGGTGGTTTAGGCAGGGAAACCGGAAGAGGAGGGGTGGGATTTTTCCCGATCTTCTGTTAAGCATGATTGTGATTCACCTCTCACCTTGAGGTCATGAGAGCACAGGAAAGATACACGTGGATGCTAAATTTATGTCGTGCTCCACATGCCTCTCGGGCCTCACACTTTGCCTTACTGACACAGAAGCATGCACCGCTTTTCCAAACCGCCTGAACAGTAGCTGATTACAGTACATCACTTTAGTGGCATCACTGATATTTATATCAAGTTAGTAAGCTTAAGGGTTTATATCAGTGTATGAAAGTCCCAAATCGTGTTGTCCCCCCAAAAAAATCCCAGTTGATGATAGGACACTTCTTGGCTCTAAACATGCGTTTAGCAGTGATCTCAGTTTCTGTAGTGCATTTTTTTTTTTTGTTCTGGAACAAGTTTCCCAAAAGCATTGCTAGCCAACTATGTTCACAAGTTCCAACATTCAAACTATTTGGTAGTTCCAAATGAACATTTGCAAACAGCAATGCAAAATTGTGGGTTTGGAACTACAGCTCTCAGCTTGTAGTTAAAGGCATATTTTATTGTTACTAGTGAGTTTTCCTCTTAAAATGCATGACTTCTCCTATGGTTACGCCTGTCGTCTACACTTCTCCGGCATTTTAGAACCTCGAAAACGGGTACATTTGAAAACGTTGCATACCCGTTTTAGTTTGAAAACTCTGGGGTTGTGTTTCAGTGTAAACGGACCAAAACGGACACTTGTGAAAATGATGGCTTGGCTGTCCACAGTACCTTAGCTACCTTAACAATATCAGGTGGATTTCTGGTGGGCTGCATTTCCCAAAAGCATTGTATGCCTAAGTTGATCATAGAGACCGTTGGTGGCTATTGTTACAATGCTTTTAGGAAACGCAGTCCAGAGCCATCTCTAACGGCACTGTAACATACCAGCTTCGATGACCATGTAAACAATAACACAGAGACGGAATTGCATGCTTTGCTGGCGTTGTGGTCCTTTTTAGCAGCCATTGTGCAGTTTAAATGCTGTATTTTATAATAATGCAGCTCTCTACATGCGCAAGAGACAACTGAATGGTCATGTGACGTGTTTTCGGTCGTGCATTGCAGTCAAAGATCGTTTCTGAAACACCACTGTAGACGAGGATCATTTTTATTTTAACACGAAAATTCACTAGTGTAAACAGGAACCTTAAAGGGATAGGTAAAAACCCTAAAATTAAAATAAAGTCATAATTTACTCATGCTGGTGTTGTTTCTAATGTCATATGCCATTCTTTATTTCTTGGAACACACACACAAAAAAAAAAAATTCAGTTTGTGTTCATCCAGTGAAAAGTAACCAGCATCAAGTTATTTAAAAAAGATGCAAAAGTATCACAGAATGCGACACGTCATATATTCCAGGTGTTCTGGGGTATACAATAAAGTTTTGTGAAAAACAAACTTAATGTTTGATGTTCAAATTTAATGTTGGCCTATTATTTAACGAAAATCCTGACCTTGGTCATTGGTCTTCTGTGCATGACTACATGATGTGCGCATACGCACACAAAAAGCACAAGTTGTGTGTCAAGATAAATAAATCTGCAACATAAAATACAATGCATAGTAATCGTCAAAAGGTATTGGTGTATACAATGGATATAAACTCCTCAGAGTTAATCTTGCACTGATAGTCTCACAAATTTAAATAAATATACATATTTTATTCTACTTAGTTTGTCAAGATCACAAAACCGCCATTTTTTTTAGTTCTCGAATGAGATATCTTTGACATAGAAGGAAACCATGATTGCATCAAACATCTAGCTTAGAAATCTAGACGCACCCTAGCGGCAAATCTCATTTGCAGTAGCAACTCTCCATAGACTTGTGAGCAGGAAAAAACAAACTCTGGTCAGGCCAATCACGTCGTGTATAGATTCAGTGGGCGGGCTTAACATAATGACGGAAGAATTGCCGCGGTCCCACGTGATACTTGTAAACAAAGAAGCTGGCGAACGGCGGTCTTTCGAACTGGCTTTGGCCGCGACTCTGGAAGACTTGGAGTTAAAGGGTTAGTTCACCCTTAAAAATTAAATTGATGTCATTAATGACTCACCCTAATGTCGTCCCTAACCCGTAAGACCTCCGTTCATCATCGGAACACAGTTCAAGATATTTAATATTTTAGTCCCAGAGCATATGCAGTCTATGCCCACTTTACTGTCCATGTCCAGAAAGGGAATAAAAACATCATCAAAGTAGTCCATATGTGGCATCAGTTGGTTGATTAGAATCTCTTGAAGCATCAAAAATACATTTTGGTCCAAAAATATCAAAAACTATGACTTTATTCAGCATTGTCTTCTTTTCCGCGTTCCTCCAAAAGGATTCAAACGGTTAATGAATCAGTGAATCAATCAATGATTCGGGTCGCCAATATCACGTGATTTTAGCAGTTTGGCAGTTTGATGCGATCCGAACTGCTGAAATCACGTGACATTGGTGTCACGTGTTTAATTATCAAGTTTAATTATCAACTAGCTCCGCTTCATGTTGCTCTGATTGGTTGTAGCGTTATCCAATTGCATGCAAAGGGAGTTTGAAAGACGACCCGCCTCTCGGATTGAGCCCTGTCAATGGTGAGTTCCCAGACCCAACATCTTGATGTAAGTCAGGCTTGTCAGGCTATCAAAAATCTGGAAATTCACCAAAAAAACAAACAAAAAAGTGAAGTAGTCCTCGCACAGCAATAATCTGACATCTTGAACTGATTAATTAGCAGAAGTTATTACTCCTACATGCGTGACATCATTAGAAATAGTGCTATGTTGTTGAACCAACTTGGCTTGGAACAACAGATGTGCGTCTAAGTTTCAGGAAATAGTCGTGACTTAATTTCTCCAACAATGCATCATACGATGGTACTTCAGGAGCCAGTTATGCCATTGTACAGGAAATGCACCTGGGATGGTTATTTCTGAAAACTCCTCACTACCCAGTACCTTCACCATTTGGATAACCCACTTTCACAAATAAACCAAGGTGTATAAACATTTAGCAACAGCCAGCAGATTCCTTTTAGACTGTGAAAACTAATACAGTGGCCTCAACCATTATTTGGACACTTAGGTCACATTTAAAAATAAATGTTTGCATTAAATGCAAATCTGGTGGCATCTGTAAACAAATGCCGTACTAGCTCTTCTCAGAAATTACTTAGCTTAGATTTTTGCAATTCCCACTGGTGTCCACTCGCAGGAACCACAGGTGTTCATCACAATAACGTTGAATGAAACACTAACATTGGGCTACCAGAGTGTTTTAGTACTTTAATTTTGAAGCTCTTTTTGTGAAATGTTTGTACTATATTTATTTCATATAAATGCCACTTGGTTTGATATTTAGATGTATAATTCAATAACATTCATAAATTTAAGTGTTGACTACATTTGTCCAAATACTATTAGACTCCAACTTGTTTTACTTTTATTCCTTAAAGGCACATTCCCATTGACCATGGTTTGCAACAACAAACTGATTAGATGTTATTCATTATCACCAGCTTGAGGCACCATGACCAAAGGCAAAGGTCTATGGAGATAGATGCAACAAATTTGAACAGTTTATCAGAAGTAATGGATTGTTTCAAAGTCAAAGATTGTCTTTCAGTGTGAAGAGTCATTTAATGTGCTCATGTTAAGGGGTAGCATGTTCTTCTCTCCCTAGGACTGGCCATTTGATGATGGCGCTCCTCCTCCCTCTAAGGTCGTGGAGGACTGGTTGACTCTCCTGAAGAGACGCTTCATAGAAGATCCCGGCTGCTGCGTGGCTGTGCACTGTGTGGCCGGTTTAGGAAGGTCAGTAAATGTCTTTACAGATAGACAATTGGACTGACCAGAGCATATCTACAACTCGCTAGATTATGCTCAGTCCTGGGAACTCTGGGGGCAAATGGGTTCATTTTTCATCTGGTGGCCCAGTAAGACCACCTTTGGTGCCCCTTGACCTTAATCTGGAAAAGAATGTGTACTGTGTGCCCTATAGAACATTATGCACCTCTGGTCTCCCAGGAGAGCCCTTCTCCTCTATTAACTCTGGATGAAGTTGAAAGTCCCCAGTGGACTGAAACCATACTACGTACATAGCGAGCGAGAGGTACCTCTTCAGAGGCTTTAAAGTGGACAGAGTGCTCCGCCAAAGTCAACAGTCCCCAAAGTGCACTAACTCTGCTGCAGTCCCTCTCTGTTTTTAGAGGCATCGGGGTGAGGGCCGAAGACAAAACAGGAAGTTGCTTTTTACGACCATTTGTTATTATTGTTCTCAAATGTGTGCTCCATCCATGACCTTTATGCCAGACAGTCTATCCCACATGACTGGGATTTTTTTAAGCTATACATGATACTCCAAATTACCTTGTGGTTGAATTTAATTCATGAATGGGAACTCTCTTAGTAGTATTTTTATGTTTAAGTTCAATGGGAACATTAACAACATCGCACAACATAATGTACTATTGAAGTTATAAATATTGAACAGCATGTCTCATAAGGATCGCTTACAGATGATGTATTTATGCTCTCTGTTGGTACACGTACAGCTAAACAAAACACCCCAAATGATGACTATAAAACAGCAAGCGACTTTAAGAGAAGTAGGAGGTAGTCTGGCCTCGCTGCTTTCGTCTTTTGGGCGTTAAAACTCCATCTCTGACGCACTTCATCCTCTTCCAAAGGGAATCGGCCTCAAATCTTGAAAGAGTGCCAGTGTTTTTTTGGCCCGGTTCGTTTATTTTCAGATGGCAACACTGTTTAGAGCTGGGGCTATGGCGTAAGATTTCACTGTACAGTCTATGTTTGAAAGTGAAGCATTGAGGGTTAAGTATTCAAATTTGCTTTGCTGTCCCTACAGATGTGAATGATACCACAGTCACTGCTTGTTAAGGAGAGGTGTGCTGTTACTTTTATAAGAGATCAGATTTTCCGCTTGGCAGGCGCTAAAGAGAGAGAAAGGATCTCGTAGACATTACAGATGAGACCCGAGTGATATGCAAAGACCAGAATCTTGTAGAGACTTGGGGATGGGCTCTTTTTATATGACTTGTTGGCCATTAGATATCCACCTAGCAACAGTGCTAACAGTTGTTTTCCACCTCTCACCTTTTCTGGAAATAGTTTTTTTCTCACTTTGTCTGAATCTTGACCTTTAGGATTGTAAAACATTTTATGTTAATTATTGCATGATGGATTAACTAATTGTAATGCCTCTTTTTCAATGTTATTGTGAAGGCATTGCTCCATCTGTTGTGCACTGTACAGCCACAGTCATTTCTATCTAAGGAACAACTCATGGAACAATTGAGCTGCTCTAATAAGCCAGTCAAGGTGTGTGTGTGTGTGTGTGTGTGTGTGTGTGTGTGTGTGTGTGTGTGTGTGTGTGTGTGTGTGTGTGTGTGTGTGTGTGTGTGTGTGTGTGTGTGTGTGTGTGTGTGTGTGTGTGTGTGTGTGTGTGTGTGTATTAGAGTTGTTTCAAAAGAACATTTCAGCAGTCCAACAACTACTAGTGAAACAATAGGAGAATGTCATATGGTTAAATTAAACCAAAATAAGACTTTTTGGTAAAAACTCAACTTGTCGTGTTTGAAGGAGAAAGAATGCTGAGTTGCCCCAGCCCTACCATTTGTTATTATTGTTCTCAAATGTGTGCTCCATCCATGACCTTTATGCCAGTCAGTCTATCCCACATGACTGGGATTTTTTTAAGCTATACATGATACTCCAAGTTACCTTGTGGTTGAATTTAATTCATGAATGGGAACTCTCTTAGTAGTATTTTTATGTTGAAGTTCAATGGGAACATTAACAACATTGCACAACATAATGTACTATTGAAGTTATAAATATTGAACAGCATGTCTCATTAGGATCTCTTACAGATGATGTATTTATGCTAAACAAAACACCCCAAATTTATAGTCTTATTTATACTGTGAAACATGGGGGTAGAAACATCATGCTTTGAGGCTTTTTTCTGAAAAGGGACCAAGAGGACTGGTCCATGTAAAGGAACGAATGAATTGGGCCATGTATTGTGAGATTATGAGTAAAAACCTTCCATAATAAAGGGCATGAAACGTGACTGGGTCTTTCAGCATGACAATGATCCCAAACACACCATCCAGGCAATGAAGAAATGGCAATGAAGAAATTTCAAGGTCCTGGAGTCTCCAGATCTCCACCCCATAGAAAATCTTTGGAGGGAGTTGAAAATATGTATTGCCCAGTGACCGCACCAAAACATCACTGCTCTAGAGGAGATCTGCACGGAGAAATGGGCCAAACTACCAGCAACAGTGTGTAAAAAACTTGTGGCGAAACGCTTGACCTCTGTCATTGCCAACAAAGGGTATATAAATTACTGAGATTTTGTTATTGACCAAATACTTATTTTCCACCATAATTTGCAAATAAATTATTTAAAAACAAGTGTGATTTTCTGGATTTTTTTTCTCATTCTGTCTCTCATAGTTGAAGTGTATCTATGATGAAAATTACAGGGCTCGCTCATCTTTTTAAGTTACAGAATCTTACAGATTTGGTGGCTGACTAAATATTTTGTTGCCCCACTGTAGCAGTCTGCTTGAATTAATGTCCCATCTCTCTCAATGTGTGTTTTTTTTTTCTGTAGAGCCCCGGTACTTGTGGCCGTGGCACTGATAGAAAGTGGGATGAAGTACGAAGATGCCATCCAGTTCATCCGACAGTACGTACATCTCTCTCTTGACTTCTTTCAAGGACAAAAGACATTGAGTGCTTGACGTCTGCTGCTGTATTCACACAAGAGGATCTTAAACGCTAGTTCTCAGTTGCTACGCTTGCCAGAGTGCCTTTTGATAGCAAGGCCAAGCTTAAAGCTTTCAATACGAAAAAGATTCGCAATTGATCCTTTTTTAAGCTCCGCCCCCTGAGTTACCATTCCTTGCGCCTTCAGTGCTATTTTCAGTCCAATGTGGGCTGGAGTGAAACATGAGTTTGCAAGCCATTTTTATCTGCAGTGTTTCTTGAAAGAAGTCATGAAATTGTACCTCAATGAAATTGTAAATCCACATGCTAATGGACGTTTTTTTGCCTTCACAGGAAGCGCAGGGGTGCAATAAACAGCAAACAGCTGACGTATCTAGAGAAATATCGGCCCAAACAGAGACTGCGCTACAAGCACCCGCACATTTTCAAGAACAAGTGCTGCATCATGTGACTGCACCCTCACCCTGCTGTTCTGAACTGAGCTGAACCTGATGGACTGGGCCACAACTGATGCACTTTGCTGATTCGCTATAAAAATATGAACTGATTCGGTCTGGATGAAAACCCCACTGGTGCCTAAAATCCTCCTCACTCTGATTGTGGTGCGGATACTGCCATGGCTTTTCCGAGACTTAAGACTCAGAGGTCTGAAAGGCCACGCATCTCTGAGGTTGATGAGATACGGCGATGGCAACCTTTGACCCTGCACCAGGACTGACACCCTAATCATGCCTCAAATGATTGTGATCGTCTGAAAGAGCCAGGCGGTGTGATAATGTGAATCATGGACAAAATTTGTGCTCGCACTCTCTCTACAACTTATTTTTCTTTCTACAGCTTTCTTCCTCTTCTCTGCCAGGAGTCTGATTTTTAGACGACTACGGTTCCTTTAACGCTTTCAGTTTTCAGCACAAATCTTTTTACTGGTGACCTTTTCCATGATGCTTTTGTATTATGAGCAAACAACAGTTAAAGTGGATTAATGAAGGGCTTACGTGAAAGATATTTCTGTTTCATTATTTCTATTGGGGTAAGTGCCAGAAAAGAAAGGGTTTCTGAAAGCTATACATGAAGGCCAATGAATTTAACTGCGAAAATGCTTATGCGTGTTTATGTGCTTAAAATCAAACCTTGTGTTTGTTGGAGTAATTTTAATGTGTTAGGACTTCAGGGCTCCCTGGAGGCGGTCTGTCTATGATACTTGTCCATTCAGGTCAACAGAGATCAGATGGTAAATATGGCCCTGTATGAATGAATTACCAGATAAGACACAGACAGTGGTTTAAAGATGTTTTTTCTGTTTTTTAAGAACACACCTCCAGCTGCATAATACAAATAAAGGCTGTTGCAATGAATCGTGTTTTGTCGTGAGGTGACCTCATAATGTGAAGCAAGTTCACTGCCCGTCAAAATATTGTCATACTGCCCTCTGCAGGACAAAGACTGGGTAACACTTTATGCATTTAATGTCCATTTAAGACACTTTACTAACTGTGAGTCAACTCTTAAAGTATTAGTAGACTGCTTAAAGTCTGCTGACACTTTATTTTGATGCTCCTCCATCTTTCTAGTCACTATAAACTCTGCAAGTACATGTCAACTTATTCTAACCCGAACCCAAACAACAGTCTACTAATACTCTAATGAGAGTTGACCATTGAAATAGTGTTACCTAGTGATCTCACAGAAAATGTACTACCTTTTTTTGCATTTGGCTGCATTTTCTTTTCTTTTAACATGGGTAACCTGTAAAATAAAGGTGTTCATGTAAAACCAAAGTACCTTTCTGCCAGACAGAGCTCCATTTAATACAACAAATGCAACCAGATTGTACATTTAGCCACAATATATTAGTTCATGCATCTTAAAGATTACCACTACAGTGTTAAATTTGAACTTTTGCATAGGCTATTTTAGCATACACTCTTAAAAAGACAGGTTCATTATTGGCCTCTATGGTTTTATGAGGATCCTTTAACATACATGGAAACTTTCCATTGCACAAATGGTTTGTTAACAAATGTATTTTTACAGCATACATTACTTGATGTAATGTACTTACAGTATATATATACAGTCTTGTTCAAAATAATAGCAGTACAATGTGACTAACCAGAATAATCAAGGTTTTTAGTATATTTTTTATTGCTACGTGGCAAACAAGTTACCAGTAGGTTCAGTAGATTCTCAGAAAACAAACAAGACCCAGCATTCATGATATGCACGCTCTTAAGGCTGTGCAATTGGGCAATTAGTTGAAAGGGGTGTGTTCAAAAAAATAGCAGTGTCTACCTTTGACTGTACAAACTCAAAACTATTTTGTACAAACATTTTTTTTTTCTGGGATTTAGCAATCCTGTGAATCACTAAACTAATATTTAGTTGTATGACCACAGTTTTTTAAAACTGCTTGACATCTGTGTGGCATGGAGTCAACCAACTTGTGGCACCTCTCAGCTGTTATTCCACTCCATGATTCTTTAACAACATTCCACAATTCATTCACATTTCTTGGTTTTGCTTCAGAAACAGCATTTTTGATATCACCCCACAAGTTCTCAATTGGATTAAGGTCTGGAGATTGGGCTGGCCACTCCATAACATTAATTTTGTTGGTTTGGAACCAAGACTTTGCCCGTTTACTAGTGTGTTTTGGGTCATTGTCTTGTTGAAACAACCGTTTCAAGGGCATGTCCTCTTCAGCATAGGGCAACATGACCTCTTCAAGTATTTTAACATATGCAAACTGATCCATGATCCCTGGTATGCGATAAATAGGCCCAACACCATAGTAGGAGAAACATGCCCATATCATGATGCTTGCACCTCCATGCTTCACGGTCTTCACTGTGTACTGTGGCTTGAATTCAGAGTTTGGGGGTCGTCTCACAAACTGCCTGTGGCCCTTGGACCCAAAAAGAACAATTTTACTCTCATCAGTCCACAAAATGTTCCTCCATTTCTCTTTAGGCCAGTTGATGTGTTCTTTGGCAAATTGTAACCTCTTCTGCACATGCCTTTTTTTTAACAGAGGGACTTTGCGGGGGATTCTTGAAAATAGATTAGCTTCACACAGACGTCTTCTAACTGTCACAGTACTTACAGGTAACTCCAGACTGTCTTTGATCATCCTGGAGGTGATCATTGGCTGAGCCTTTGCCATTCTGGTTATTCTTCTATCCATTTTGATGGTTGTCTTCCGTTTTCTTCCACGTCTCTCTGGTTTTGCTCTCCATTTTAAGGCATTGGAGATCATTTTAGCTGAACAGCCTATCATTTTTTGCACCTCTTTATAGGTTTTCCCCTCTCTAATCAACTTTTTAATTAAAGTACGCTGTTCTTCTGAACAATGTCTTGAACGACCCATTTTCCTCAGCTTTCAAATGCATGTTCAACAAGTGTTGGCTTCATCCTTAAATAGGGGCCACCTGATTCACACCTGTTTCTTCACAAAATTGATGACCTCAGTGATTGAATGCCACACTGCTATTTTTTTGAACACACCCCTTTCAACTAATTCAACTAATTGCCCAATTGCACAGCCTTAAGAGCGTGCATATCATGAATGCTGGGTCTTGTTTGTTTTCTGAGAATCTACTGAACCTACTGGTAACTTGTTTGCCACGTAGCAATAAAAAAAATATACGAAAAACCTTGATTATTCTGGTTAGTCACATTGTACTGCTATTATTTTGAACAAGACTGTATATATCTGATATAACTCAAAAATGAACACCACATTGATGTAAAACTTTTTAAAGACTTAATTATCTCTGTTCTTTATGAGATGTATTAGAAATATGTCGACTTTTCCATTTTTGTTAACTTTGCCATCTACTAGCTCTTTTAAAGAACACATTTAGACAGAAGTTGTTGATTAGATCTGTAATGTTAACTGATTTTTTTTCTTCTGAAAATATAACACTCACATCACGCCTATTGCTAGCACAGTCCCAGATGTACACAGACTTAAGTTATATATATATATATAAATCATCCTCATTCCTGCTCTTATAAAAGTCTAAATTTAACTGACTATTTCATCAGATGAGAATCAATGTGCATTTGCTCAATTCCTTACAATAATTTGTACTTACTGTATTATATTGAAAATGTATGAAATTGGAGAACGGTTCAAGCCTCAACTTCCCACATTCCACCAAATGTTGAAGTTGAAACATAAATTACAAAAGAAAAAAAGTGTTAATTATTAGTTCTATGAACAACCTTAAAATAGGCAGGGAAGAGCGGGGCACAACCTAACGCTTTTTGACTCTTTTTATTTTTTCCCACATTAATTTCCATATTAATTGAGAGACAGTATTATACACTTTAAAAAGTTAATTGTCACCATATGAACATATATTGAGCACCTGCTCTTTTTCTTGTTTTCCTCTTTCTCTTTGTTCTGAGTATAGTTAGCAATTGGATGAGACAGTTATTGAATTAGATGGGGGCGGAGCCTGATTATTCCAAATGCATAAGGCCTCTGCTCTGCCTATTTAATAGCTGCAGGTGGCACTTCATGTTTGGTCTACCTCAGGAAACCTGTTGTTGGTGGTTTTGGTGTTTGTTTGTTTGTTTGTTTGTTTGTTTGTTTGTTTGTTTGTTTGTTTGTGTTACTTTCTTTGGTGAGTTTTGTTTGTTTAGTTACATTAGAATAGAGGGAAAGCATAAACTGACCTGGAAGATTATTTTTTGTATATATTTTTTTCTCTTCTCTGTAGTTAGGGAAGGTTTTTCCTCTGAGTTGTAGTTTAGATTAGTTAGCTCATCAGTCCTTATTTTAAGTTTTGTATATGATTATGTCTTTGATTGTTTTTTGTTACTTTCTGTTGTCAATCTTTTTCTTTTTCTTGCCCTAGCCTTCGTTCCGTCCTTTCCTTCCTTCATGGCTCTTTATGTTGGTCCCTATTTTGGGGTCGTATTTATTTATGCACATAGCCTAAGTGTTGTTAATCAGTCAATTATAAAGGACTACAGTACAACACTGCTCTCTGATGGTCAAAAATAAATATGCATTTCATTAAAATATTTAAAACTAGTTTCACGTAACTAGCCTACTAAAATAATGCTATATCCAGACTTGTATTTAATATTATTGCATTATCAAAAAAAAAAAAAAAAAAAAAATGAGTTATAATATTAAATAATAGATAATAAACAATAGTTTGCCATTTATGAATAAAAGTCAGGAAATTAAATTGATTATGCATAACTCGCAAGCCACTGATTTACCCATTTCTATGTAAAAAAAAAAAAAAAAAAAATGGATCTGTGTATGTGAACATACCTTTTGTTATGAAATAACCACATAAGTGCAGTGTGACGTCACATGGGCGTGACTTAATTTGTGCCACTGAAAGTTTGGGTGGCTTTTCGTGTGTTCTTTAAATATGTCATTGTCCATCTGCTGCTGTAGAAATGGCTCTGAAGAGAAATATTTGCTTGCCGATTTTTCGTTGACGTAAATGATGAGGATTAACTTCTTAAGATACGGAACTTTGTGTGTTTTGCTGGTTACCCTAAGTATGCTAACGGTTCACGGCTAAATGAATGCGGTGGCTGAACTTCAATCAGCTGCTTCTGTTTTGAAGCCCGTCCCATCATGGAGTCGACTTTTCCCAAGTATTCCTGTCTGGATTTTGTTTTTACTGTTATCGGCGTGTGCACGTTTCTGTTTGACGTGGGCTCGGATCTGTGGGTGGCGAAGGAGTTCTACGTGCATGGAGATTTCATGTGGTTCGGGGTCTTGGTGGGCTTCATGCTGATGTCATCTGTCGTAGTTCAGCTGTTTAGCTGGTTTTGGGTTCAGTATGATCGTCCTTTAGAGGAGTATGAGTCTCAAGCGTCCTCTGGGAACACCGTTCTCTTCAGTGAAGCGAAAAGAGTCAAATTGTTGCTCTTTCTGCATGTGTGTCAGCTGGGCTTCTTCATCAGGTGAGACTGCAGCGACTTCAATCCCAGTCGCTATTTATTTTCAGATGCTCAACATTTCAATTTATTTAAATGAAACTCATATAAAAAATTAAATTACGTGGACTTTGCAACTTTACAAACTCATGTTTATTTTAGATTTTAAGTCAAGTACTAAAAAAGCTGTGTAAATTACAACTAAGTCAGATTCTATTTACACTAAGTGAAAATGGCAATAATTACCATCTGCACTGAGTAAATGGCAATAGATGCTAGATTTTTACACTTGACTTTGCAAACTCTTATTAAATATTTAATTAGATTTATTTAAATTCCTCGTTATTTGTATATGCATCTTTGTATTAAATACTTGAAATGAATGGAAATGTTAAGTGAAAATGATTATGTTTGCAAGTTATAATACAATTTATTAGTGCTGCTTACACTACGTGGAAATGGCGATATATTTTATTTAAAGGGATAGTTCACCCAAAAATTATAATGTAATATCTGTCTTTTACCCCCAGGGCATCCCAAGATGTAAGCGTCTTTGTTTCTTCAGTAGAACACAAATTAAGATTTTTAACTCAAACCGTTGCTGTGTGCCAGTCGTAATGCATGTCATTATAGGAACAGTTTAGAGTTTGAGATCTATGAGAATTTTTAAAAAAATCGATACAAATCCATATTAAACCCTGCGGCTAGTGACGATACATTAATGTCTTAAAACATGAAATGTTCGGTTCGTGTGAGAAACCCAACAGTATTTATATATATTTTTTTTACCTCAAATACAATATTATGTACAAAAGCCGCAAGCACGCCATCACTGCACTTGAGGTCAAAATTTAAGTTGAAACGACTTAAACATTCAAGTTGATAGTACTTAATTTAAGGTGGTATTTTTAATTTAATTTGAGAGTGCCTTGTTGGTAAGCACCAGTAACACACTACAGCTCCACCCATCAATGCCTGGTTGGGCCACACAAGATTAAAAAAGACGCGCGTTTCAATGTCTTCAGTGGCGCAGTCAGTAGAGCGCAAGGCACAATGAATCTAGAAATTCTTCTAGATTTACATCCTTAAAAGTAGACCCTTTGATCTTGACCTGCTAACAAAAAAGTATTGTGGCATTACCAAAATCAGGGTTATAATTTTTATATCAAGAGAATTTGTAATGTGTAAAACATTTTTTGGAAAATAAGCAGCAAAATATATTTTTTTCCATTTATTATTAGTACTGTGTATTATGTATTTGTTTAATTTAATCTAATTTTCATTATCTATTTCTTAATTTAACTTTTTTTATTCAAATATTTTGATTTATAGTGGTGGGAATTTTTCATTCTTATGATTCAATTCTTGAGGTCACGATTTTATTATAAATCGAATCTTGATTTTAAATCGCATTTCGATTTGAATATCATAGCTTTTCAGAGTCATGTTTCTTGTTTACTGTTTTGTTACTTTTCTTATTTGACTGCGATTAGACAGTTTAATAGGTCTTGAAGAAAAAAAATGAAATGAAATAAATGTTAACCCCATTTTCATTCCCATTTTAGTCAGTCCAATTGTATAAAACGAATGCCATTTAGCTGACCATTACACACGACTGACAGGCAGTCTTCTGTAATTAAAGCAAGGCAGGCAATTTTATTTTGTTTTTGATAGAAAAGGAAGCAAATTACAAACAATAAGACATAGGAAGAAAAGAAAAAAATATATATATGAAATTATTAGTGATTTCGAAATTTCTTTTTCTTTTCTTTTTTTCTTTACTCCTATTAATTTATATAAAAGATGTATAAATCTATTTTAATTCATTTGAATTTTTTAGAATAAGATTTGCTTTTGGAATTCCAACATTTAATAATTATTTTGTATTTATTTTTTCCCAGTAAATATTTCCATGGTCACTCTAGCACTTCCTTGTCCCCAGACCCTAATTTGCAAACCCCTGTATTAGGTCATAATATCATGATGATAATTGAATAGATCTATATCCATAGACCTTCATATGATTTATACATGAGGATACTAAAATGGCCAGTGTAAAAACAAGCACGGTATTGCTATGGTTGCATGTTCAGTACAAAGTGACCGCAGAGTCATGCTGACATTTCCTGATTTCCTTATACTTGAGTTGGTCTGTTTGTCACACTGTTAGATCATATCATTTAAGACTGTGATAGAACTACTGATTAATAACTTGCTGTGTTCATGTGACATTCAGGTTTTTTTGATAGTAGGTTTTGCACCGGATGGTGTGCGTGTGTCGATTTGGATGTAGCTGATGCTGTATGTTCACAGTTTTGTAAAGTGTTTTGGATGTAGTGGAAGTAAGTATAAAAGTCCAAGCTATCATAGACCGCTGGATGCTACAGTATTGTCGAAAATACATGGCCACGTCTCCTTTTTTAAGCATACTTTGATCATGTTTAGTTCATAATTTACTCTTTTTCCATAGGCACGTATCCGCTATCTGGCAGGGATTTCGTGTGTGGTGGCAAGGACGGCGTGGGTCTGAGTATGCAGTTTATCTGACCCATGACCTCAGCATGCTGCGGCTCATTGAGACATTCTGTGAGAGCGCTCCTCAGCTCACCCTCATGATGTACATCATGCTACGCAACAACCACGCAAGAATTGTTCAATGTGGGTAACCGCTACGCTACTGCTCTAGTGATGCTAATAACCACTTCACTAAAAAAAATGTATGACATCCAATCATCTTGAGGGATGACCGTCCACATGAGATTCATCCATTATTAGTTAATACTGTAATTTACATTTAAACCTCCAAATAACACTTCCTCCAATTTATGCTCCATTTCCTCTTTTCAGTTTGTGGTAAAAAGAATTTCCTCTTAGTTGAAGCCAACATCTAGTTTGATTTGAGAAACTTGAGGCTTGACCGGGAAATGAAGAAATCTGATCTTCCTACATATACATTAACAGGTTCATGATTTTACGTTGGACATTAAATACAGTACTAAACTTCCTTTTATGTAGGGTTAGGGTGGCATAAAATAAAAATGCCAAGGTAAAAATACACCTTTTATATCATAATGTTTTCATTTCAAGAATATCATTCTTTTGAGGGTTTTTTTCTTCTTCATTAAGTAGTTTGACAGATTTTATTGTTATTGTTTAGAAAAACATTTGCGTTAGTGATGCACCAATTAAAATGTAAAAAAATGATAAATCTGTCTGTCCGAATCTGCCAAGTCAGGGTTTTACTTAAACTACCTTTTGTAAAAATTCCAGGGCAAATGACCTACTGTTTTTCGACAAACTCTAGGATCCTCTGTGAAATGTAATCCCGTCTGAATAAGACTATATCTGATTGCTGATATTGTAATATTCTAACGCTTATTAAAATAAAAAAATAGCAGTTTCAGCTATTTTGCTCTTTTTATTTTTTTGAAATTTAATATCAGTGTCAGGTAAGAAGATACTTGTCTAGATTCTTCTGCTAACTTGTGGGAGTTTATTATAAACAGCCACTGCTATAAACTTGTGAAGTATACATAAATCATAGTTTTTTTTTTTAATAATAAATTAAAGATGTATGTAACATTTTGGGATTAAAATATCCAAATACCACTAGAGCAATGTTATATATTTTGTGGACTTGTGTGCTTGCTTTTCCCCAAATGTTTAAATCCAGAGAAATAAGCCATTTTAACCAGGAAACAGACCATGTCCTTGCGTCACCTACCAATGACATACCTGGGTTACCCTCAATTTCTGTTTTTATTTTGTAGAATCCACGGAAACACCAAAGACGCTTTAATATATTACGTATTTTATTAGACAGGTAAGCAACTTTTTGGATCCATTCGTTGATCGAAAACGAACCATTGTTATATAACTCCTTACTAAAAGTTAGTCTTATTGTTTAAATCTTGACTTCTTGATTTACTGCGAGTACCATGCCTTATATTGATCTAGCTCACTGCAGTGTGCAACAAGTGTCTCATCATGGCCGAGCAAACTCAGGGTAGCATTATTACATAACTTTAAACACACTCAAATGTACATGCGACAAATACACCCCACATACGCATGAGCGGAAGAAGCCGAAGCGGTCGTCTGCGGAATAACAAGCTCCTGCTCTCGAGCCGTGTGTTGTGTAAGTCTCTCATTGTTTTTGGTGGCCTCGTTCCGCTCCAAAGGCTTTCAGCCCCACCCTGCCTCATACTACAGTAACGTTAATACATCTTCAATGCATGAGCTCATCCATTATATGATTTCTGTCCGAGTCCCGTCTGATTCTTTTCCACAGGGTGTAGAGGTGAAGACAACGACATCAAGCTACTCCTTAGTTTGGAATAAGCATCTTCTGGGGGTGAAAATTGCATTATATATTCAATTTATATTATATTAGCAAATAATAAATTAAAAGACACGTAATATGTGATGCACGCAAGCACAGCACATGACCTTCTGTAACGGCATGTCTAGAAAACACACTCCCCACCTCTGTAATAATCACGGAGGTTATTTTTGTTATTTTTATTGCTATAAAAATAACAAAAATATAATTTTAATTTTCTATATAATTCAAAAATTGATAAGCTTGGTTTTATCTAAATCCTAGTGTCATTTTATTATTATACTATTATAGTATTTATTAATGTTGAATTTATATTTACATCTGTAATAATTTTGATATGTGCTTGGCTTTTTATATATATTTCTATTTAGCTTTATTTAATATTTATTTCCCTTTTAATTTGTGATTTTAATACTTTAACTTCTATTTCAGTTAGTTGCCAAGGCAATTTTTTCATATAATCTTTTATTTCAGGTTTAGTTCAGTGAATTAAAATGCGTGTAATAGTTTTATATTATTTAGATTTTATTAAATGCATTTCACACGTTTTTTTTTCTTTTCTTTTTCGGTTTGATCCTTTCTGTCTATGACAAAAGAGTAAAGAACAACTGATGTAAATGGAAATATAAGACTGAAATTTGACACTGGTGTTTCTGTTCTACAGGTGTGAGTGTGGTCGCCTCCACTACTTCTATAGCCTGGATGGTAGTGGACTATCATCGGTCGCTTCGTTCATTTCTGCCTGACAAGGACAAGCAGGGTTGGTTATCCTCTGTGGTCTACTTCTTCTGGAACCTCTTTCTAATTGGCCCACGTGTAGCTGCGGTTGCTCTCTTTGCCTCAGTGTTGCCCTGCTACGTTGCTGCTCATTTTCTGTTTTTGTGGCCTGCCTTTGTGATGTGGGCCTGGAGGCAGGGCACCGATTTCATGGACAGCAAAGGGGGAGAATGGCTCTACCGGGCCACCATAGGTCTCATCTGGTACTTCAGCTGGTTTAATGTGGCTGAAGGTCACACCAGAAGTAGGAGTCTGATCTACCACACATTTATGATCACAGACACTGGCATCCTGTTGGCCACGTGGTGGTTTTACCACGATGCAGAGACGACCAAGGCGTATGCCATTAGTCTGGTAATCGCCATCCCTCTTTGTTATGTCTTGGGCTTAGTGATAAAAGTTTTCTACTATTGCTGTTTTCACCCTAAATTGTGGCGGCCAGTGAATTTTGGGAAACCTTCAGATGGAGGGGAGCCACACATCTTTGTTCAGCCCGATGGTGCTTCGGATGGAGAGGAGACACACAGCACTATTCAGGCCGATGGTTCTTCGGTTGGAGAGGAACCACACCACGTTGTCCAGGCCAGTGATGGTGCTTCTCAAAGATTGAACAAGAGAATGAGCCAACATGCTGCTAACTTTTACAAAACAAACACATCCTCTGATATTAAAACAAATGAACGTTAAGCAAATAATATTGGTACTGTAAAAAAGTATTTGACTGTAACATATTTTATTATAATTGTGAGTTTTCTGTACATGTTGTTACAAATTTTGGAATTCATTTTGTTGTTTTGTATTTAAGGAGCTTGCAGTGAAGGAGCTCACACAAAACTAATATAGTCATGACTTTTCACACCCACATGACATTTCTGTTTCTTCCACCGAACACAAAAGATGATGGTGAGATGACAAGCTCAAAAAAGGACAAAACAACATAAGTTATTAAGTGTTTTTTTTTTTTTATATATACTTCATTCAAGTTGTAGTGCTTGCATGAAGCACAACTATTATTGTGGAATATGATTCAGGGAATGTTATTTCAATTCTTTGATGTAGAATAGAAATATGGGCACAGACTGATCCTTAGTCATCTTGCCAAGGCTATTTCTATCTTTTGTACATGTATCTCTGTGTACAATTGTAATAAGGTTTGTTATCTATTTGAGTTTTCTGAAAATTGTCAACTGTTTACAAAATGCTAATGGATTCTGTGTCATAATTTAAAATCAATCAATGGGATCAGACAAAAATCCTCTATGAATCAAGACACCTGTATAAAAAATTAAACAAGTCTTTGATTCTTAAAATGAGTGTCATAGCTTACCCTTGTGTCTTTCCAAACGAGTATGACAGTTTCTTCTGCGGAACTTAAAATGATGTTAAGAAATGTCCATGTTTTTTTGTCAAAAACAGGTTATGCGCATCTTAACTTTTGTATTCAGTTAAACAGGTTGCCTCGATTCAGTTTTAGGTCTTTTGTATGTGCTTCATTAAATGTTTTGCTGTTTTACTCAAGGTACCCAGTAAAGTAAGATTACTGATGTCCCTCGCTAATGCAGATTGTTATCTAAAAGTTTTTTTATGTTTGTCATATAGGTTTGGGATGACCTGAGTTTGAGTAAATAATGTCAGAATTAAATTTTTGAAGGTACTAAACCTAGTTTAAAGGGCTTGGGTTTGATTCCACTAGGATGATCTCATTCATTTAATTTCTATGTAGCATTTCCTCAGGATTTCATGAACAAGAGCATGTTGGTACTTGTTGAAGCCTACGCCCAAATTTGCCTTGTTTGTAAATGCTCAGAGACATGGATGTGGATCATCCTAGCATCCTGATAGCTTCTATTATTATCTCTTATATAATATTTGAATATGGAATGTTAATGATAATGGCCTACACTTTCAATATATTTTTTAAATACATTAAAAGACTTAGTGTCAGCACAAATGTCTGACAGTAGAAGTTCTTGCAGTATTGTGACATTACCCAATAGTACGTATCCCCTACTGGGTGTCATATGCATGGCCACAAACCTGTAAGGATTCGATATTGGTTAGCTTTTTCAAACATGCATCAATACATCATGGGTTATGATGATATTGCTTCAGTCCTGTTCAGGGTCTTTTTGACTATCTCCATTGAATGTTTTTGCTATGTATTAAATAAACTCTGCAAGACTATTCCATGTCTTCAATTCTGCATCAATGTCTGTTTGTTTGTTGTTTCCAAGTAACTATTGCCTTGTACTGCCTTTTGGATTGCATGACTTTGTTTACCAAGCTTGGTGGGAAGCACAGCTGGGAATGGCATTTTCCAGCTACTGTAGGCTTGAATCTTATACGATTGTTAAAAGAATTCAAATTATGACTGGTACTTCTGGTATCACTTTTCCTCTCTGTAAAATAATAACAGAGCATATAGTATAAAGAATATGCTAATACTAATATACTAATGTATTATTAGTGTTGCAATGTTCAGGTAAGCGTCACTAGGTTTATATGTGAATACATGTGAATAATTTGCTGTTATTTAAAGGGTTAGTTCACCCAAAAATGAAAATTCAGTCATTAATTACTTATCTTAATGTCATTCAACACCCGTAAGACCTCCGTTCATCTTCGGAACACAAAGATATTTTTGTTGAAATCCGATGGCTGAGAAAGGTCTTCATTGACACCAATGTCATTTCCTCTCTCAAGACCCATAAAAGGTAGCCTAGAAATCTAGACGCACCCTAGTGGCAGCAAATCTAATCTGCCACGAGTGTAGCAGCTCTCAATACACTTCTGAGCTGTAAAAGCCAAACTGGTCGGGCCAATCACATCGTGTATAGAGTCGGTGGGCGGGGCTTAACATGATGGCAGAGTTGCACTTGCATGCTACTAGTAAACACAGAAACTGGTGAACGGCGGTCTTTCGAAACATCTTTGATCGCGACTCTGGAAGACTTGGAGTTGAGCTTTTCTCTGAGAAAAAAAACGACACTGAAGTCATTCTTAAGAAGGGAAGATGTGTTCTGAATTTTGCCGACCAGATACGGCGAAAGTTTAATCTATCAACTAGCTATGCTTCACCTTCGTTGCTCTGTTCGGTTGTAGCGTTATCCTATTGCGTGCACGGCGTGCAGAGGGAGTTTGAAAGACAACCGTTTATCTCGCCCCTCGGATTGAGCCCTGTCTATGGTGAGTTTCCAGACCAAACATCTTGATGTGGGTCTGGCTTGTCAGCAGTGGCGGATCTAGAAAATTTTACATGGGGGGGCAAAGGGGGGGCAAGAGGTCTTGGCAGGGTGGCAGGTGTAGACAGTAAATGGAAATCCCTACATGTGAATTTGTTTTAACAAAACAAACACAAAACCACTTTTAAACTACAGTACTTATTGTTTAATCATGCCCTTACACACTACAAAGGTTTTTAATTCACAACAGGAATAAGCCCAGTGTTCAAGCAAAACAAAACAGTATAAAAGTGAGTTTTTCTCAGAAGAATAAAAACATACCATGTGGTCCAGGGGGGATTGAAGGTCTATTCTCTGTCATCTTCCTCCTCCTGATCACTCCCTGCCTCTGTCCCTCTCTCTGAATCTGGAGCCTCCTCTTCATCACTCACTGATTCTTCTTTTTCCTCGTCTCCTTCACTTATTTCCTTGTCTCCTTCTGTCAGTTAAACAGGTTGCCTCGATTCAGTTTTAGGTCTTTTGTATGTGCTTCATTAAATGTATTGCTGTTTTACTCAAGGTACCCAGTAAAGTAAGATTACTGATGTCCCTCACATATGCAGATTGATATCTAAAAGTTTTTTATGTTTGTCATATAGGTTTGGGATGACCTGAGGGTGAGTAAATAATGTCAGAATTAAAGTTCAGTTGCTTAACTTGTTTGTGCAACAGAGATGAATTGAGACCTTACATTCTGTGGCTTATTTTGGAGATGATGATTTTACCTGGTGGATGATCAAATGAGCAAAAAAAAAAAATCATAGATCTACACCGAATGTGGGTTTCAGACCATAATATCAAATAATAGACACACAGGAGTTGACATTTCTGGGCCGGTAAAAAAAAATACAAAATAAAAAAATAAAAAATAAATTCACCCCGGGCAAAGCATTAAACCACCCAGAATCACCCTAACAAAGCACTGTAAACCACCCAAAAAGACATTATAATATCATTTAAAACATTAAGACAAGCTCATTGTATGAGGGAAATATATCTAGACAACTAGGGTTGCTTTATAGTAAAATAATGTCATGTACAATGTATCATTTAATTTTTTTACATTTTTGATAACAAAATTTGTGTTGATGCCACGAGTCAGTTTTGATGACTGTAATAATTACATGTTAAAATAGTAATTTTAACATGTAATTAGTTTGGGGGGGAATAAATATATATAACTTCTTTAGCTATTTGGGAAAGTAAAGGTTTTCTTTTACCGTTTACTTTAAATTGGAGGATTAGAGCAACTATTTGGCATTTCCAACTGACCCATTTTTTGAGTCTGGTCACATGCTTAAATGACATCACACTATCTCACACATGACATGTCTGTTTCAGATCCCTTTTATTAGTATATATATTCATTTGTATATTTTCGTACTTAGTCATATTGTAAAGGACTCCCACACATGACTGAGTCATGGAGAAGAGCCATTTTTTTCGCTATTTATTGGGATATCTGTTTACTTTGTTGGGATTGCTACTTTATCTGCTAGATATAGCGCTAGACATTAAGAATGCTGTGTCATTTTATCAAGATGGTGACTATATGTATATGGCGGTGATGATCTTTCTCCTGCTAGGCTCTTCAGTATTGTTGCAGGTGTTCAGTTGGCTCTGGTATTCTGATTCCCTGGACAAGATTAAGACTAAGGTGGAGAAATTTGCAAACAGTCATACACTGCTCACACCACTCCACTTCCTTCAGCTCGGAGTCCACCTCAGGTCAGTGACATTATTATAGTCTTGTGGTGGTGGGGGGGGGGCACTAAACTTTTAACATATTTTTATAAAGAGAACTTATGATTAAGTATGAACTGAATATAATATAATGGTTTTTAGACACTTCACTGCATGTTTTAAATGAAAATGCATTATAATTTAAATTACACTATTTTTAAATGTAATTAATTTAACTTTTTTAAGGAATTAATTGGACAGATTTTTGACCCACTTGAGCAGGACATCTTTATATGTCGTATTTTGTTTATTGAGATATGCTTAAAGTTTACTGCTGCTAAATCTACTTGCAAGCATTTATGGTAAAATTACAATATACTCTGTCAATGTAATAATGAAGTTTCAATTTAGCAATGTTTAAAATGTATTAATTTTAAGTTCATTTAAGTGGCCTTTCATTTCATTAATATTATTAACTACTATTATACTATACTATACTATGTTTTTTTAAATATAATTTTAAGTACAATACAAGTGGACATTCAGTACAATTAAGCACAATTTTTCACAAGGGTAATGCTCAATGAGATACAATTATGAACAGTTCACTTTATTCACCCTCATGTCAGGGTTTATATGATGAACAGATTTAAATGAGGCTTTTATTAAACCCTGATCCACATATACATAGAGGCCATAAAATATGGCAAAAAGAGTTTTGTTCTCGCGTGTGACGCAAGCATGTTTTAGCTTCTTTGATAATCAATGAGGTTTGTTCTGGTGCCATTAAAAATATCTTCATTTGTGTTTCAAATAATGGCACAAGGGTGTGTATATGACGACAGATTGCCCATTTGTTAATCCATAACAATACTTTGTAATAAACTCTTAACACATGTGATTGACAACTGAAGGAAACTGGAGTCAAATTGTTTACACAGTAAAACGAGTACTTTTTAATGTAGAATTGTAAGGTTGTAAATCTATTGTAAAGTTTTGTTGAATTTCATGATGCTTAAGTAATTCTTGTGGTTACAGATATGCTGGGGTGATAGAGATGTCCACAACGCGTTTTTATCATCATGCTAAAAGTTTCACAGAGGGTGAGGCTGACCTGAACCTTGACTTTCAGATGCTTCGTCTATTTGAGGCATTTTCTGAAAGTGCCCCACAACTCACACTTATGATGTGTGTAATCTTACGGAGAAGAGAGCTGGAGCTTATTACAGGTCTGTCTCAAATCCCAAATACTTCAAATCATTGTTTCTTTCAGATTATTACAGTAGTTCCTCATGTGCCTCTGACCCACTTACAGACGAATTTGACAATTCATTTTTTTAATGATTTTTTAATGATTTATGCATGCAAATTATTATTATTATTTTTAATTCACTCAGTCTTTAATCAAAATAATTTCCCCTGCCTCTTGCAGCAACATCTCATCTCTTCTCTGATGATGTGTTTTCTGGTACAAGGGCAGATCACACGAGATCACGGCAATAGAAAACCACAATGATTCAAAGATCCAATCAATTCTCCATAGATGTTTTTTCTTGTTCACAAAGCCATTTCACGCTGACAGTATGTCACAAAAGGGAAGACAATTACAACTTCCATTCAATGCAGACTTTAAAAGTAATAATTAACCCAAAAGGGGTTAAAACGTCTGTGATTTACCCACCCTCATGTCATTTTGTGATGTTTCTTTACAATGAACACATAGGATCTTTAGCTAAGATCTTAGAACCAGTTGCTTTCTTTATATGAAAGAGGTAAAGAACTTAACTGGTGCTATCAGGCACAAAAAAAAAAGTATTTTGTCACTGTCTGTGACAGTCTGTTCAGCCTCTACTGTGATGTACAGTATATCAAAGTAAAATAGCTCAAACGAAATAAAAAGCATATAGGATGGGTCTTGATTTTGTCCATCAGGAATTGATTGGATTGTTGGATCATTGTTGTTTGCTGATTGCTTCAATCTTGTGAGAGTGACAGGCTGTTTTTTATTAAAAAATACAAGGGCATACAAATAAAAAATAATAATATTGCGCATACATAAGTAATGTACAGAAAACACTGCAAGATACCATTAAAAATCAGAATTGTCAAATTGTCAACTGGGGTCTTTAAATTTGAAGAACTGTGAGAACAAACCTCATTGGTTCTTTGTGTCAAGCATGTTTACTATATTTGATATGCTCTGTCTGTGCACTGATCAATTACAGTTGAGCTCAAAAGTTTACATACCCATTGTATGTAAACTGAAAATGAAAATTGTGAGTTATTTTAATGAAAGAGGGATCATAATTTTTTTTATTTAGTACTTTCCTGAAAAATATATTTTACATAAAATATGTGTATATATATAATCCACAAGACAAAAAAATAGCTAAATTCATAAAAATTACCCTGTTCAAAAGTTTACACTTTTAATACTGTGTCGTTACCTATGTGATCCACGACTGTTTTTTTGTTGTTGTTGTTGTTGTTCTTATGTCTCTTGTTTGTCTTGAGCAGTTAAACTGCCCAATGTTCTCCAGAAAAATCATTCAGGTCCTGCGAATCCTTTAGTTCTCTTTTAGTCAGTCACGTTAGACGTTATGTCAGAACTTAAACTGACGAAATGGGATCTCGTCTGAAAGCCCAATCACCTTTGAGTGTAAACTAAACAAGCCAATACACACTGGCATGCAAGATTTACATCTAGTGTTCCGCCCCTCAGCGTGGGTATAAATAAAGAAGCAGATACGATGCACATTCAGCTTTTCATTTTGGAGCCGAGCGGTTCTTCTGTTCTGCTCTACAAGTCACTGAGAGCGTTACTGCGAGTGCTCTTTGGGGAGAGGCTCTGCAATCCAGTGTTGGTGTCACGTTGCTGCAATGGTGGTTTTGATCCATGAGAGCATTTCCTGCTGTTCTATAACAGCCCTAAAAGAGCTTTTCTGCACAATGCAGGCTGCACTATTCCCTTTTCCCAGTGCGCTTCAGCACTGTAAGAGAGCTAATTTCCCTAAAAGTGCAAACATGGTCCTTCTCATGGGGGACTGGCCGACAGAGATGATAAAGCAGGATGGAGGCCCGCTGCTGCTTCTACCCAGCTCACAGCGTGGAGCACAGGAAGGCGGCGCAGCCCGTCTATGCCCCTGCCAAACAACGCAGTAAACGCAAGAACAAGTGACCCTGAGACAGGCGACCCAGAGATGGATGAAGCTGCTCTTCGGAAGATGGTGACCACATTACTCCTTCCCCCGTAGGAGGGCCGGGTGGAGAATCTTTTTGTTCAGTTTGGTTTCTGTTCCGCCACTGGTCCTACAGCTAGTGTTACATAAATGATCAGTAAAAGAGCAGTTTCCTCTATCTCTGGGTCATGTGGCACTATGCCAGGTAAGTGTTGCACTGTGCACTCAGACTCCACTTCAGGATGCTATGCCCTCCTGGCTTCCCCCCAAGCCTATATGAAGACAGGGTTCTACAGCCCCTGAGTTTTGAATCAGGTTTTTAAAAACTCCTGTTCAAAATACTCACGCAGAAAATCATTTTCAAATGCATCCATCCCTGAGATTGGTTTGCAGCGATCTACCTGAAGGACATTATCCTTTGACACAGACGCTTTGCGTTCCAAGGTTCTGCGTATCAGTACAAACTCCTCCTCTTCGGGCTGCCTGTCCCATCGTGTCTTCAAGGAAGTCATGGAGGAAGCCCTTGTTCCCATGAAAGAACACACCATTCGCATCCTCAACTATCTTGCCAATGTGTGTTCCTCAGAGTCTCAGCATCAGCATGGCTGGGATTTTGTGCACTCATATTTTCAAGAACACTATTACTTATATAGATATTGTCTAATAACATGCAATGGTTTTTCGTTTCAGGTTTAAAAATCCTCCTATCAGCTGCTGCAATAGCCAGTACTGTTGCCTTGTACCACCGCAGTATGCGTGCCTTTCAAGAAAACCACAAGATGAGCAGTACCTCCACTATCATCTACTTCCTGTGGAACTTGTTGCTGATTATTCCCCGTGTGACTGCTCTGGCACTCTTTTGCAGTGTATTAACATACTACATCATAGCTCACTTCCTCTCTTTGTGGATGCTGCTGGTTTTAGGGGTCTGGAGCCAGAAAACCGATCACATGGAAAGTCCTGGTTGTGAATGGCTGTACAGAGCTACTGTTGGACTCATATGGTACTTCAGCTGGTTTAGCGTATCAACAGCAAGCGTAAAATTAAAGGCTTATCTCTATTATGGTGTCATGGGGTTGGACACAATGATGCTGCTGGGCTTCTGGTGCTGGAAGGAGTATGAAGGCCGTTTGAGCTCCTTAAAGCCTTACATAGTGATCCCAACACTACTAGGTTTGTACATTGTTGGAATTCTATTCAGAATTATATACTACAGATGGTTTCATCCTAACTGTGATGAACAGAAAATACCTAAACCCAATGAACAACAGAACACAAAACACCCTGCAGGACTTTACATCGTTGAGACAGACTCTCTGGGATCTTCTGAAGATGCTGCAGCTCCTGCTCAACCTGTCACTGGAGTTCTGAAGAGGGGGAGGAACATGGCTGCTAATTTCTACTACTAGTTCTTGATTCAACTTTTCAAACCTCAATTCTCTCATAAATTATTAAATGTAATTAAAGTTTTATTTATATATATATTTTTTTACTTATACACAGAATACATTGTTTTATTTTATTTAAGCTTTCTGAAGTAAATAAAAAATGATTACATTTGACCCATTCCTGCATGAAACACGTTTTTAGGTTTTAAAATGTAATTCTGATCAAATCATACGTGTTTAATAGAGCAAGACAGGTAAACTGATTCTGAATGACTATAGGGGAGCACTACATTACAAACCAAAAAATCTGAAATATACGGTATAAAAAAACATATAAAAACCCAGCAGCTGTGTTTGCCAGAACTATACTGTAAAAAATATGGCATAGCAACATTTTTGATTTTATGGATTTAACTTACCATCCTACTGATTCTGGATGACTTTTGGAGAGATAATATATCCAAAAGTCAGTAAGGCTTAATGTTAATTTCTGAAATTGGTGGATTTACATAGAAGAGTACAGAAAAACAAACATTGCTAAACACAGCAAAAAACCCGGGTTAAATTAACACTGGGGTTTTTGCTGTGTAAAAGGAAACTTTAATTTGTCATGGTTATGTTCTGCTGTTTAGTTCATTTAAATCTTATTAGTTGCTATGGTGTCGGATTAGTCCAGCTGTTCCTGTTTAGTGTCCTCATGTACCCTGTGTATTTATACTCCCTTGTTGATGTTTTACGTGTATTGTAAATCTTCTTGAGTTTGCTTATTAATAGGGTTGGGAATCGTGAGAAATTTTCCGGTTCCGGTTCCAGTTCCGATTCCGCCTAACGATTCCGGTTCCGATTCCGGTTCCATTAAAATTATTAAACAAATAGTGGTAAAGGAAAAAGGCACAATACGCAACTTTAAACAATCCTTTTTTGTGTTTAATACTTGCTCTCAAATGAATTTACAGGTTGGCAATGTCAAAAAAAAAAAGTCCTGTACTATACATATATTACAGGATTAATCGAGCCATATGGAATTTATGGAAATTAAAATAAACATGTTCAAATTTACACCTCTGAAATTGTCTTATTACATTTTCTCTCTCTGTTTTAGGGATGTTAACCAATGACCGTTTGACCCATGGTTGACCGTATCAACGTTAACCGATCAAACTTGTCGGTTAAAAAAAAAAAGTGATCTCTAACGCCGGCTTCACACTGCACGCGTAAGCAGGGCGTAGGGAGCGCTGAAGCAGCGCGTGTGTAAAGCAGTAGCAGCGCGCGCAATTTTTCCTTTCACACAGGCAGCGTTTGTGGCGCGCAGTTGTCACGCGCAGTTGTGTACAGAGTACTCTCTTTAATGGATAAGTTTGCATTTCTCTTTAATGTATTTGAAATGGAAATAAAGCAAAGATTTATCATGAAGCTAATTTTATTTTTAAAAAATCGTTTCACTTGTTTCTGATGTCTTTTTATTTCGTTTAGTGCGAGTTTTTGATAGAAGAAAGGCCATCGCACTATATGTCCATGAAAAGCACACTGCTAAAAAGAGAAACTTCAGGAAATTGTCTTGAAATATAGGATAGGTATCAAATTTACATGCATTACCCATCATAAACCTCTTAAAGATAATTCATAAATGACTGTAATAACTAAGAGGAAACTTCATAATGATATATTGTAGGCTAAATGAGCAAATTATCTAAAAACGTTTTTTTTTTTAATGACAAAATAGCGCACATCATAGTCTATCTACATGTCTATACTGTATGTGTGCTATATTAATGTGTGTATATTCTATTTACCTATCCATATTTAGTTGTTCGTTCGTGAGACAACGAAAGATTGTCAAAAACACTTTAAAATGACTTACCATCAGCACCAAGAGCTGCTCACGCTCACCAACTTCCTCCCATGCTTTCATTCACTTGCAAGTCTTTATAAAGCAAATTGTGTGGATCAGAGAACTGTGTGCTTCTCAACCTTCACGAGGAGACGAGTGTCATGTTTTTTCAGGTGCACTCTGAAGAACACTGCCTGTGACACCACGTGCTTTTGTTTATCGTTTCTGTTTTTATGCCAGCGTATAGTTATAATATATACATCATTTAATTCATATTTAATTTAAGCTTAAATGGCATACATTATTTAAAATTAGTTTTGTAGTTCAGGCAAAAACTTATGGCAGTGACTTCGGTTTTTGTGTAGAACTTTCTTTCTTTTTCCACAGCGCCGGATGTCATATGGTGACTGAGAAACACACGGAACACTTCACTAAATTATTTAATGGTTAAATGTGTAATTTTTCATGTTAATCAGGTTAATTTTGATCAGAACAATATAGTGTGGCTTTAATTCATCGTGAGCAGCGCGTCAAAAATAGACCTGGCGCCGAAACGATCGCGGCACTGACGCTTCTGCTCTGCTCCTGCTACGCGCCGCTGCGCTGCCTCTGCTGCCGGTGTGAATGCACTCATCTGTTAACGTGAGCGCCGAAAAAAATACGCGCTGCTTACGCCCTGCTTACGCGTGCAGTGTGAAGCCGGCGTAAATTAGGCTATTATAGACAGTGGACTAAACGCTACTACAGTTAGCCGTCTCATTCCAAAATCTTTTTGTGTGAAGTGAACATATCCCTCGCACTCAATTTTTGATAACTCTCCTGTTTGTACTTAATAAAACAATAAAAACATTTGGCGCGAGGTCGCAGCTTTTGCGCGCTCACAAGGTTTGCAAAAAGTAAACAGGCTAAAACACTCGAGGTTAGAGCCAGAGCAGACGACAGTATGAAGCGTGCATTCCGCATAAGATGGGCATCTACATTTCAGTGGTAACACATAAGGTGTTGATCGTCTTTCTTTATTATTGTTAGCACTAACTTACCTCGAACTAAAGCGGCGTCTCTTCAGAGCTGTCATTTTCTTAAATGAGCCGCGGCAATGTTTCAAATGAGCTCATAACGCTAGAGAAATGCCTTTATTTTCAACACGATCAGCTTGTACCCAAACCATTTTGAAATGAATGAGCCATTGTCCTCGGATTGCAAACAAGCTCCTCGGCGCTGCATTTGCGGGACTCACGCTGTGGGGGATTTTAAAAAAGTGCGCTAGGACAGTGTGTGTGTGTGTGTGTGTGTGTGTGTGTGTGTGTGTGTGTGTGTGTGTGTGTGTGTGTGTGTGTGTGTGTGTGTGTGTGAGAGAGAGAGAGAGAGAGAGAGAGCGGGAGCGCGGCTCGTGGCTATGCTCCCAGCACTTCGCACACACATTGCACCAGAACCGTTTTCAGAACCGACACTCAGGAATTTCGCGCGGTTCCGGTATTTTTCAAAAATCAGTATCGGTTCTGCATAAGAACCGGTTCTCGGTTCCCAACCCTACTTATTAAAGACATAATCACCTTCGTTGTGTGCTTTTCACAACCACCTAACCGTTACAGAAAAACCAACCACTCAAAATAAAGAAAAAAATTTACTTACCAGCGCTGCGTCTCCTCCTCCCTGAGAATCGAATGTGGCTTGGGTATTTCGCCTGGATGTCTCTCCCTCACAGCAAGTAAGCCCAAGGCATCCACTGAGATCATCCAGGAAACAGAGCCAGATAACAATAAAGCCCTGGATTCGACACAAGCGGTCAGTCCATCTCAGAGTCAGGAGCGGACCTAAACTTGATGGATCTGTGGTCCACGGTTCCCAAGTTTTAAGTTCCCAACCAAGTCCCCACTCTCGAGTCTTCATCTTCTTTGCTGGTATTGTCTGGAAATCATCTTCTTCTGCCTATATCCCTGTCTGTCTTCCTGGTCCCATCTCCATCGCTGATCACGGCCAGTCCCCTGGATCTGTTGGCACCACTGGCATTATACATCTCCTCAGCACCGCCCCTGCTGCTTGCGCCGTGCAGCTCATCTTCCTTGCCTCAGGCTTCCCGTCCACCGGCTCAGCATGAGGTCCAGGCCCATGTCTCCACTTCCACCGTTCAGCCCGTTGCCATGACCTTGGCTCACCACTTCCTCATCACCTCCGCGGCCCGTATGCCCTGAGACTCCCTCGTGACTCCAGGTCTGCCTCTGACCTTCCTTGTCAGCTCAGCCATAGGCTTCTAGGCCATCGATGTCGCACTGGCCCGTCAACCTCTCTGCTCCAGCAGTTCATCCACTCATCATGGTTCTGCCTAGAAGTGCAGTTAATTGTACTGAATGTGTTTGTAGAGTACTTAAAATGAAATCAGTTTTCTAATGACTGATCACATCAAAAAATTTAGTTGGCCAAACTGAATTTCTGTGAATTAAATTGCAACAATTCACAGAAATTCCATTTGGCCAACTAAAACATTTAGATGTGATCAGTCACTAGAACATTTTCAACTGGGGCTGGAATTTTTGGTTTTTGGTTTGATTTTTAGTCAGAAGTGTATTGAGAGTTGCTAGACTACACTTGCTGCAGATTAGATTTGCTGCCGCTAGGGTGCATCGAGATTCTAGGCTAGGGGTGTACTAGAATAGGGTTTCATGCTTGCTTGATTAATTGATTGATTGATTAATTTTTTTTTTTAATCAATTCCCAGTCTGTCTCAAACACCCCAGTTCCTGTTTTGATTAAGCCCCTTCTTCCAAAATATGTTCTGATTGGTTAGCCGACCATGTGTATTTTGATTTGCGAGCAGCTTAAAGCACGTTTCAAAAATGTCACAACCCTTACCGTAACCGTAAAGTCCCTTTAAGATATAAAGGTATATAAAGTATATATAACGTTTTTGACCATAATCATAACCACCAATTTAATCTGCTCAGGTGTAAATATTAACGATGGCATTAATTTTGCCATACTAATTCAGGAATGATTTAGACTCTGAGAAAGTTTATGAAGAAGAGGATCCATTTGTTCTTGAAAAATGTTTTCTGTTAAAGTGACTCTTTGATGAGTAGTGTACCTCAGAGTGTACTTTATGTAAATTTAAATAATTTCTGAATTACATGAGGTATCATATTGTGATGTGATTACATTGACATGATTATTATTATATGTCCAAAACCTGCCTTGCTGCAAACTCATCACACCGTCCCCTACACTGTAAAAAATTATTTGTTGACTTAACTTAATATATTTTGTTATCTTTTTGCATTGGTTTTTTTAAGTTTCTCTTACTTATTTGGATAAGTTATCTGAACTAATTCCATTTAGTAATAAAAACTTCCCCTTCAGTTTTCTGAACTTAAATGTTCTAGTCATCATAACTTCACTTTAGTTTTCTGAACTTAAATGTTCTAGTCATCATAACTTCACTTTAGTTTTCTGAACTTAAATGTTCTAGTCATCATAACTTCACTTTAGTTTTCTGAACTTAAATGTTCTAGTCATCATAACTTCACTTTAGTTTTCTGAACTTAAATGTTCTAGTCATCATAACTTCACTTTAGTTTTCTGAACTTAAATGTTCTAGTCATCATAACTTCACTTTAGTTTTCTGAACTTAAATGTTCTAGTCATCATAACTTCACTTTAGTTTTCTGAACTTAAATGTTCTAGTCATCATAACTTCACTTTAGTTTTCTGAACTTAAATGTTCTAGTCATCATAACTTCACTTTAGTTTTCTGAACTTAAATGTTCTAGTCATCATAACTTCACTTTAGTTTTCTGAACTTAAATGTTCTAGTCATCATAACTTCACTTTAGTTTTCTGAACTTAAATGTTCTAGTCATCATAACTTCACTTTAGTTTTCTGAACTTAAATGTTCTAGTCATCATAACTTCACTTTAGTTTTCTGAACTTAAATGTTCTAGTCATCATAACTTCACTTTAGTTTTCTGAACTTAAATGTTCTAGTCATCATAACTTCACTTTAGTTTTCTGAACTTAAATGTTCTAGTCATCATAACTTCACTTTAGTTTTCTGAACTTAAATGTTCTAGTCATCATAACTTCACTTTAGTTTTCTGAACTTAAATGTTCTAGTCATCATAACTTCACTTTAGTTTTCTGAACTTAAATGTTCTAGTCATCATAACTTCACTTTAGTTTTCTGAACTTAAATGTTCTAGTCATCATAACTTCACTTTAGTTTTCTGAACTTAAATGTTCTAGTCATCATAACTTCACTTTAGTTTTCTGAACTTAAATGTTCTAGTCATCATAACTTCACTTTAGTTTTCTGAACTTAAATGTTCTAGTCATCATAACTTCACTTTAGTTTTCTGAACTTAAATGTTCTAGTCATCATAACTTCACTTTAGTTGGTTGCAAAGCTGCTTTAATAAGTATTAATTGCATTACTATATTGATTTGTAAATTACATTTGATTTAGAATAAAACCTATAGCAAATTAAAATCACAGCAACACATATCAGTACACATTTATATTTATTGCAAAAACAAACACCAAAAACAACCACACAAAAGGTCTGAAATGTCCTTTCTTCAGAAAATTGCAAAAAGAAACGGCACAGACTGTTAAACACCTCTGATTTGGCTTTATACCATTTTAATTTAAACTTAAACGTGCAGTATGCAACTTTTGGCCACTAGGGGTCACTCATTCAAAATAATAACAACAGACGTACTTTGATGACGTCGGGAAAGTGCGTGGGCTCATGGGAGTTGTTGTCATTGTCACTGTCAACCAGCGAATCTGGCATCTCCAGCAGAAAACATGTTCACTGACAAGGTAATTGTTATATTACATCTCTATTACTCAGGCATGTGATTGGCTAAGGACAAAAAAGCAGGAAAATATACCATATTTTATAATATAGACCAACCCCACCCCCGCCGCGCCGCGCCGAACAAACTGGTGGCGGATCAATACGGACAGTAAAGCAGGACCCATAACAACTTATTTGAACAAAAAAATACATTTTATTGTAATAACTTTTTTGTACAGTATGAAAAATAACTAATTATTTGGTGGATGCATTTTTACCCAATTTTAATAGCTAAATGTGCATCATGCACATTTTCATGTCAAAAGAAGGCCTCAATTTTTCTATGACTCTTTAGCCTTTGTAGAAAGCTTTTTTAGAGCCTCTACACGTTTCTTTTGGAATTTGCGCCTGGCATGATAAATTAATCTATAATGACGAAATGGGGGTGCAATTCACATTTATTCCACAAGGTGGCGATGTCTGATACACAATGATGAAGTGACGTTTCACTCATAGTTACCTCTGACAGAAAACGAAACAATAATAATTATAATCTGCAAAACTTGAAATGACTCAGTGATTTACTGCAGAGAGCAAGTACTGAACACAATCAAATATTAGTGTCACTGTCTCTTGATGATGGATGTGCTCAAGAAGCTGTCAGTGAGCAAAATATTGATTTTGAAGACGTTGAAAATGAGTTGGAGAATATGCGTGAGATCGCGAATATGAGGCAGATGCTGACTGGTAAACCAGCTCTGACGAGGAAATATGATGATGGTATTAAACATCTGCTCAAACTGAACCCTTCCAAGCTCCAAAAGGTAACGAAATACGTTTTATTTTATTCTTCTGTAGCTGTTACTCTAACATCAGGAGTTTTATATATTATCGCGACAGGTAGAGGTCTAACGTTATCCATGTTAAATATAGAACCGGGTCCCCAATATGTAAGAATGTTTGGCGAAACAGTCATGCATTTAAGGGTTAAGCTATGGAATGGCTTCAGATGACTTTGTCACCCAAACTGACGTGAAAAAAGCGGGGGGCGCCGAAAAGCGCGCTGTTTGCATATATAGCTAGTGCTAGCAAATACAAGTAATGTTAGCTGTCAAGTTAATGTTAAATGCAGCTTAAACATCCTGCCATAGTGGAAAATCAATCAAAATCGATCATCTAATCAATCGACAACAAAGTCAAATTAGTAACTTATAGGTTATATATAGACACAAGCAATAGTATACCCAGATCATCCGATCCGGCGATGTTCTTGTCACGATACAGTCCTTGTTGCCCATCCCGCGATCGTGGTTTCGACCCGGGTTACCATGGTGACGGCTGTGAGATGACGGTCAACCCACCAATCCCCCCCCCCCCCCCCCCCCCGCCCCCGCCATTTTTTTTTTTTTTTACAGATCTGCATGATTTACGTAGGTCACATTTTCAGGTCGGAAAATCCGGAATTCCGGATTAATCCGGAAAAATCACATCCCTGATTACTGTTAAGTTTAGTTACGGCTTTTCACTTTGTATAATGTCAATCTAATGAAATAGCAGCGAGCTACCGTTACTTAACAAACTTATCAGTAACGTTAGCTAATGTGTGAGACAGAATGTTGTGCGGGCGGTCGCTATGTCAACACACCTATAAGTTGGTAGGCTATGTTGACATATTAACCGCGCATCATAATTTGAGTAACTCAAATTATAGATATGTTGACATGGCATCCGCGATTGTCGAACATTCTGTATATCAACTGTTCAATAAGGAAATAAATTTCAATTTAGTTTATCATTACCAACATAAAATAGTAAATGAGAGAACCAGCACCAGCAATACGTTGTTCATTGGAACACGCGCTGTGTCGCTCCCCACGTTCATCAATCATTCTAATAAACATTTATTTTTGGAACTCAGAGATATATGAATAAGTAGATCATTATTAAATCGATATTATATGTAGCTAGTATTAACATATAATAAAAGTGACGGTCACCTTGTGGCATATTACCTTATGAAGCTAACGTTACTTTCTCCAGCTACATATAAAACCAATAATAGCTAGTCCATCTGCGTTTTACACATGACATCATCGTGTCACCAAATATACGGATAGAAATATACTATCAGTTTTAAAAAGTCTCAGTTTCAGTCTCCAAAAACACAGAATCCGCCTGTTTGAAAAGCCGATGCTATACAAAATGTATACGTATTCAGCTAAACGCGTCTCAATGTGGTCAAGATCGCTATGCAATATGCAAACATACAGCATGTTATGATTATATGATTATTATGTTAGCTGAATGGTTACTTAAATGACCTGTTTATTAAAACGCAAGCGAGATCAGCATCTCTCTGCAGACCGAGCTTGTCACGAAGATTTCGCCATCTTTCAAAGGCTTCTCCAAGGTTTACACGTCTCTTGCTTCTTCTACTGTCCCAAAATCTTCTCGGGTCATTTTTTTTCACCCGTACGTTTGCGCTTTATTGAGCTGACAAAACGTACAGGCAAAGAGTAGTCATGATCCATTATCATACAGACTTTTTTATATGGGTGTTCCCCTTATACTGTCAGTGTTCCTCTTTGAGTTTGGCGGTTCCGCCGAGTTCCGTAGGAAGCAAGACGCAAACGTGGATATGACGTGAAAGACGGGCGACATAACGGAAATAAAGACACGGTCCGTGTCTTCGAATTAAAACATTAATTTCTCTGGATTTAGAAGTTAATTGGAACTGTCGGGATAATGTAAACACACAACTTTAAAAAATATATAACATAGATATAGTGATCTTTTATATTTTTAATGCTGAAACATTACATATTGTGCCTTTAATTTAAGTTCATTTTAATTAACAATGTGTAAGCTCTCAAGCTTCAGTACATTTATCAATGAGCATAAACAGCACATATGCACCAGTGTTACCTCACTGCATTTTTTTCAGCTTTGCAGCTCTCCCCAACCATTAAACCTAGATTAAAAATAAAAATAAAATAAAAAGTTGGATAACCTCATAGCTCGAGCCCAAACAGTGTGGCAAAGGCATTTAGGGCATCTTCTAGATCCATGACCACAATCTCCGTCTAGTATGACAGCCACATCCACATCATCTGGGAAGGCACTATCATGTCTGATGTCCTCACTCATGGTCAAGATGCCCTACATTAACCCCATGAATAATGTCTCTCTCATCATCATCTGGCTGGAAAAAAATGAGACACAGATACAAATTAAGTGGTGCTGTCATAAAATATTTATTCAAACATACATTAAATACTAAAGAACAGCAATACAATAACTATGCAATATAGTAAATATACTTTTTCTAGCTGACAGAATATTTTTTCTGAGATAAATGTGACATGACATTGCTTAAAAGCTATTTATTGACGTTTATTAACGTTTGCGCAGTTGAAACACTGCGATTACATGAGACAATACAGATTTCATACATTGTACTGTATCTTTAAACATATTCTCTGAATTTCATACATGTTTATTTCATGCTGTATCTACTAGTAAAGTGCAATATTCAAATGCAAAAAAGCAACAAAAACAACATTTAAAACCACTGTCATATTAAAGGGTTAGTTCACCCAAAAGTGAGAATTAGCCCATGATTTACTCACCCTCAAGCCATCCTAGGTGTATTACATTCTTGTTTCAAATCGTTCATTTACTTGGCCAAATAAAAAATGTACTTGTCCGGAAAAAAGTTCGATATTTTTTTGTTTTTCCGTGTGTGTGTGCGTTGTAAATATAATTTATTCTGAAGCAATATTCTCCCCAGTGTTCAATCAGCTTTGACATATTTAAATATGCATATTTGTGATTTAAAAAAAATTATTGAATCATTTGAAATGTATGATATTTTTACCTTTTCTAAAAGGGATTTTCCCCCTAATCTTATTAAATAAAGGCTCTGCTTCAGGTTTCATTCTATATTGTTAAATTTGATCAATACATTAAATTAAAATAAGACAATATAAGGGCTGTTACCAATCAAATAAAATAATTTACACTGAAAAATCACAACTACATTAAATAATGTTTTGAGATTTGTAGTTTTGAATAGACAAATACAAATGTTAGAAAGTATGTTTAAACATGAAACTAAACCTCCAGTAGGTGGCAGCAGGTGGCCGTCTTAATGAGTGAGCCATTGAGTCGTTCATTCAAACGATTCATTCAAACACTGAATCTTTCAGTTGCTGTGAGACGCGTTACGGTTCTGCTGTGAACGATTTTCGCTGCTGAAATAGAACAAACACACTCAATATTGCATCTAAAATGTAAGTGACTAAGTGAATGTTAATGTAATGTTTATGGAACCGTCATATGAAATCAGAGTCACTTTCTGTCGTGATTGTATTCAGGAAACAGCTTAAATGGCTCTAGTGTTGTGATTTCTCCTCGAGAGGCTGCACGAGTGTCAACAGCGCAAACTTGTTATCGTCATTTCATCATATATTATTATCCACTATAAATCGCCACTTACACTAAATTAATGCACAACCATTCTTGCATTTTGGTGATTCGCTAACGTTAGTTTATTTTTTGTTTTAATCAGGCCCTTGTCCATCGGGCGAGTAAAATTCTCTTTCACTTGTCACTGACAAGCGTTAATGTCGAGCCCTGAATCAGTTATACTAAAAAAAGTTCTGGCTAATCCAAAAATTATAAATGGCAGTGAATGGCTGCCCAAATTTTGAAGCCCAGAAAAAAAGTGCATCTATCCCAGGGCTCGACATTAACGCTTGTGGATTTTTCGAAGGGACAAGTGAAAGAGAATTTTACTTGCCCGATGGACCTGATTAAAACAAATAATAGCTAGCGAATCACCAAAATGCAAGAATGATTGTGCATTAATTTAGTGTAAGTGGCGATTGATAGTGGATAATAATATATAATGAACTGACGATAACAAGGTCGCGCTGTTGACACTTGTGCAGCCTCTAGAGAAGACATTACAACACTTGACCCGTTTTCCTGAATACCACCACGACTGAAAATGACACTGACTTCATATGACAGTTCATAGCAAAACAATTAATTAACATTCACTTAAATTAACATTCCCTTAAAGTCACTTACATTTAAGAAGCAATATTTAATGTTTTGTTCTATTTCAGCAGTGAAAATCATTCACAGCAGAACCGCAACACGTCACAGCAACATGTGTGTTACTGAACGATTCAGCGTTTGAATGAATCGTTTGAATGAACGACTCAATGACTCACTCATTAAAACGGCCACCTACTACCACCTACTGGAGGTTTGGTTTGATGTTTAAACATTATTGGTCTGTCCAAAAATACAAATTTCAAAACATTATTTAATGCAAATTAAAATTTTCAGTGTAAATTATTTAATGTGATTGGTAACAGCCCTTATAGTGTCTTATTTTAAATTAATGTCTAGATCAAATTTTACAATATAAAATGAAACCTGAAGCATAGCCTATATTTAATAAGATTAGAGGGGAAGTGCCCTTTATATAAAGTAAAAAATAATAATTAAAAAATTCACAAATATGCAGATTTAAATATGTCAAAGCTGATTGAATACTGGTCAGCATATTGCTTCAGAATAAATTATATTTAAAACAAACACACACACACACACACACACACACACACACACACACACACACACACACACAAAATATCAAACTTTTTTCCGGACAAGCACATGAACATGCTTAATGTCAAGCCCTGTATCCATTATAAAAATAATCCAGAAGGCTCCGGGGGGTTAATAAAGGCTTCTGGCGGACCGCCTTCAACTTACGAAATAAGTGTAATGCCTCTCGAAGTTCAAAAGGTTTACGCCACGTCCGACGTCATTGTCGCGGCAATTACGTTTTTTTTACACCATGTCCGATGCCGTCGCTGCGCCAGTTGCGTTTTTCTTCCCCTCTACATCCGACGACATCGCCGTGCCAGTTACACTTTTTCCGTAACTTTAATACGGAAGGCCGTCGTGCCAGAAGCTACATATTTTACATTATAACATTTTACATTACAAACCCATCGATTCACATCAGAATGTCTTTATTAACCCCCCTGGAGCCATGTGGATTACTTTTACAATGGATGGATGCACTTTTTTCTGGGCTTAAAAATTTGGACTGCCATTCACTGCCATTTATAATGCTTTAGATTTTTTTTAAATATAACTCCGATTGTATTTGTCTGGAATACACCTAGTATGGCTTGAGGGTGAGTAAATCATGAGGTAATTTTCCTTTTTGGGTGAACTTACCCTTTAATAGTTATTTATTTTACCTGTATCGATTCAAACTCACATTTAATAATTTTCAAGGAGTTTCATGAAACTTATCTGTATCTGATGGCGATCTGAGAGAGAGACCATGCAGTGAAGCGAGATGTAGTTTCATCCGATCCATAAACCAGTTCAGTTTCTTGTCAAGGAGCAATAGATAAAAACATTTAAAAAAAAAAAACATTTTATAGGCTTATTGACAACATGTTGCAATGTTTACACTGTACAATGACTCAATGTGATTTAATTAGGGCTGAATACTTCAAATTTCACAATTTGATATTATTTAAATTCATAAAGTTAATATTTACCAGAAATTGCAGCAAATATAGTGAAACTGCTGTCCACCTCCAACCATTCGAACAAATAGACAGCGCGAGTTGTTGAGAGCTCCATGAACCCCGCGAGGTAAAAGCGTGTAACGTTAACGTTAGGAACTCTGTATTTCAACGGCTCTGGGAGCACAACACACACACACACACACACACACACACACACACACACACACACACACACACACACACAAATATAATTATAAAACAATATAATGTCATAAATACACTTTGTAGATGAGGTTAAACACGTAACTTACTTTGTGTTATCTTGGTTGAAAGCATAGACCGTAAAAAAATATGGACGACTCGACATCATCCGTTTCCGCTTGCCATATTTGAAGCTTTCAGGCAGCCTTGCACGGCGCGGACATCTTGGGACCGAGTCTGCGCAGTAGCGATTTCGGGACCGGAGTTGCGCAGTAGAGCGCAGGAAGTAGAGCAGGAAGTACAGTCACGATATCAAAAGCCCGCCCACACTCTCGCAGATGCAGGACAATTAATTATGTTGGTGTGAAATAAACAGTTATGGAAATGTAGAAATTAAAGCTAAAGCTCTAATCTGCTCCCAAAAATTTCGAAAAAAGTCCGTTAGTGCCTCAGTGACAACTTCACTCAGAGAAGCCGTCAGTCTCAGCTGTCAATCATGACGTCACACCCCCCGTTTTTATAGCATCAAATAACTAACTCAAACTAAACTTATTTTTAAAACGAACACCTGAAATGAAATCATCGTGATGATAACTGCCTTCAGTGACATAAACTAACTTTGGGGAAAACATTTTTGAAGTGTAATTTTATTATTTAGTTTGCCTCGCGTCCATTAGAAATCACAGAGGGGCGGCTATACTGGGACCGGTCACCGGGGGGCGATCGAGGCGCGAAAGCTTCAGTAAATGAGAGGGAGACTGCAGGCTTGGTTGAAAGTAAACTCCATGTCTGCACTGCACGGTGAGTCATGTCCCCTGAGAGAAAAATTTTGGCTCGTTTAAACGCGCACAGCATATAAGTTACATATTGGTATAAATAAATAAATTATGAAAAACAAATGGTAAATGAGATAAAACACTTACTTTATAATATTTCCCTGTGAAAAAGTTATCTCGCCTCAGTCGCCTGTTTCTATCCTCCGCTCTGCACCGCGAGTCAAAGAAGATATCTCTAAGTTTAGGTGCGCACGGACACACACACACACACACACACACACACACACACACACACACACACACACACACACCATCCTACCACAATATAATGTTATAAACTTCATACTGTTAATGAGATAAAACACTATGCCGGTGTAAACACTACTCATTTGCTCAGCATTGCGATTGAAGGGAAATGGCGTCTGGTCTGTCAGTCGGTGGGGGAGGGGATACGGGGGCGCGCGCATACAGCACGTGCATTTCCTGGATGTACATAATTATCCTCTCCGCCAGATGGCGCTGTTTTCACTAGCCGTGTTAATACAAAAACTCTTTACTCATTGACTCCTTGAATTAAGACTTGGTTTATGGTGTGGAATGGTACGTATTAAATACGGTAAGTTAAATAAATGTGCTCATATCTATATAATTAGAGTGTTGTATATAAATCAGCTGCACATAGTAGATTAAGTTTAGTTTACTGTAGTTAAATAAATAGACTAAAGTATAATTGGAGTAAAATCCAGAACAGTTTAACTTATGTTCCCTTTCGAGAGATGTTCCTCGTATTACGTATGGGAAAAACTCCTTTTCTCGAGAATGTGAAGCAAAACTTTTAATAAAGGTATCTATGTAAAGCGCAGTGAGCTGCACGGCCATAGCCCAGCGCGAGGAGCGCTCTCATTGGCCGGGCTGCGGCAACTGCAGGAACCTATGGTGAGGCGGCTGAGAGGAACGAACCAATGGGGGGCGTTCCAGAAGCCCGCCGAAAAAGGTGCTTATATTTGCATACAGGAGGCTATATAAGACCCTAATTCGCCATAGGTGTCAGATTTTATCTCCTTCAGCGATACCTTCGCTGGTCTCCGGAAGAAGCACCGCCGTTGAAAAGGCACCAGCGGAACCTGCAGCTGAGGACGACGGACTCCCTCTCCGCCTTCTCTGCCGTTCCAGCTACGCCATCCGGCGTTATATATCCTTTAAACTGTGTCTATGTTGAGTGTTATATGTGTTTGTGTGTGTGTTGCCGCTGCAACGCCACTTCTAGAGCTTAACTTACAGGCTTGTTCTACTCGAGGACTCTCTCGTTCCGCCGCGTCGTTAAGCGCCGCGGAAAGACGGAGCTCTTCTCACTCTCCCTCTGCTCTCGTCCCGTCGCGCTGAATAGCGCCGCGGAAAGAGAGAATGTTAGAGGACATGAGCACACTCAAGCCGAAGCTCTCTTCACTCTGCCGCCGCCGCGGCTCTTCTTCCGCCGCTGCCACAGAGTTGTTCCCACTCTTCTCTCATTCCGTCGCGCTACAGCCGCGGACAGAGAATACTAGAGTGAATAGGCGAACTCGAGCCTAAGCTCTCGTCACTATACCGTCGCGCTGAGGAGGCGCCGCGGACAGACAGAGTTTTTCCTCAGTCTTCCTCTTCTCTAGTTCAGTCGCGATATCGCCGCGGACAGAGAATACTAGAGTGAATAAACAAACTCGAGCCGAAGCTCTCGCCGTGCTAGAAGCGCCGCGGACAGAGTTTTACCTCACGCTTCCAATTCTCTCGTCCTGTCGCTCTATCGCCGCGGACAGAGAATACTAGAGTGAATAAACTAACTCGAGCCGAAGCTCTCGCCGTGCTAGAAGCGCCGCGGACAGAGTTTTTCCTCACGCTTCCAATTCTCGTTCAGTCGCGCTGTCGCCGCGGACAGAGAATACTAGAGTGAATAAACAAACTCAAGCCGAAGCTCTCGCCGTGCTCATTCTACCGCCGCCGTGCTGAAGCGCTGCGGACAGAGAATACTAGAGTAAGTTAGACGAGCGAGCTCGGGCTGTTGGGTATGTCAAGAACAATGTCGCTGCAGCGCGCGCTTACTGCCAAGGAAGTTGTAATGGCTGCCTTGTCATGATAGCGCACGCCCCTTCCACAGCGCGTTGCTGACTAGAGCGCGGCTTACGTCATAGCACGCGCTCACTGTCAGAGCATAAGGGCGTCGGAAAATGGCTGCCAAGCTAAGCCCTTTTTTCACTCTATCACTTCCAGTCCCCTTTATTCAGGCGGCTGGAAAGGTTTTTACACTGTAGACAAAGTGTCCACTACACAGTGTGCACCCCTACATAAGCAATGTTAATTCAGCCTCACAAAATCACAAATAAATCCCGCCGCGGCCAGATTACACCATATAAAGTCAACTAGCCTTATTGCAGTCAACTAGCCTGTGGTCAAACACGCTTGTCTGCATGCGTGCTTTCAGTCTAGACTAGAGCATAACGGCATTGTGGAATGGCTCACATACCACCCGCACTTCCTTACATTCTCCCAGTTCCCTTAAGTTAAGTGACTGGAGATGAAATATTGCAGTCAACTAGCCTGTGTTAAACACGCTCGTCTGCACACTAATGCTGTGTGCGTTTACCCCTGTGGATTTGCTCACTGGTTTGCACCGTGGGTATTCTACGTAGGTTGTGCGCCACTGCACATTGTTTACACTACACACAAAAGAGCTTTCTATGTAGGAAATGTGCCCACTTTACAGTCTGCACTCCTGCACCCAAGCACTTTTCACAAAGTTCACTCTCGCACACACAATATAAATGTGAGGCGTGCGCCCACTGCAAAGCCTGCATCGCCAAAACTAACACTATCCCCACAGTGTTACAAGCAGTGTTACAGCACAAGCAACCCGGCTAACAGGCCCCTATTACTAAGCGGCCAGCCCCCGAATCTAATTCAACCCCTGGCTTTACGAGCCCAGGCCTGGCAGGCCATTCCTGGTATATAATATTGGGTGTTGAACATATAAAACGAGGTTCTCGCTACAGTTTTGCTCGCAGACCCCGCGATTCAAGCCGTGGTCGAGCCCTCTGTAAGAAGCAGTGTCAGTCACGTGCTTCTCGCTGAGGCATTGAGACTGTTAAAGGAGAGAGCGGCGAAAACAGTACACCCGACGCTAGCGAGTCAGGTTTTTACTGTCGCTAATTCCTCATGCCGAAAATGGGTGGCGGTCTCAGGCCCATTTTCCAGGCATCTGAACAAAGCACTTATGACACGCTCGTTTCAAGGTGCTGACGGTGAAACAAATCCTCGCGCACATTCGCCCCGGGGATTGGGTTTTCTCAATAGATCTGAAAAACGCATACTTCACGTTACGATAACCCCCCACCCCCACTACAGGCCATTCTTGAGATTCGCCTTCGAGGGGCAGGCTTATCAGTACAGTCATTGTCATAGACTCAAGACTTACGGCATAAGAACCACCACGTCTTGATAATGTACATAAAATCGCTAGGGCAGCCGAGATCAGACTCTGTTCACTGCATGGCTAAGCATCTCCTTTTATGGGCAGAGCACAATCTGAGGTCCCTAAGGGCGGCTTACGTGCCAGGTATTCTGAATCAGGGTCCGGACATGTTATCCAGAGGACCCATGTCCCCAGGGGGATGGTCCCTTTACCCGCAAACAATTCAGCTCGCACAGCACACGCTGCCCAATATTTTTTTCTGCAAACGCAGGGATGCCCTGGCCCATGTTGGCCCAGACTCCCTCTATATGTTCCCTCCGATCGCGATCCAGCTGCAGCCTGTGCTTTTTAATAGCCCCACTTTGGAAGAACCGCACATGGTTCTCCATACTGTTTCAGCTGTCAGACACAGCCCCATGCCTATTCTGCCAATGAAAGGGAAGGTCTGGCATCCCAATCCCGAGCTGTGGGCCCTCCACGTATGGCCCATCAACGGTATCCGGGAACCTCTCTGACAAGTTATGAACACTATTTCGGAAGCTAGAGCCCCTGCTATCTGGCAGCTCTGCTTTGAAGTGGTCAGTGGTTTTCTAACCAATGTGCTACGCGAAACATCGACGCACACTCATGCGAACTGGCGGAACCGCTCGCTTTCTCCAAGAGCTAATGGATGCGGGTCGTCCCCCCTCCATACTCGGGGTGTGTGTCTCCGCCATAGCAGCTAGCCACGCTCCGATCGCGGCACATTCACTAGGGAAAAGTGATCTTATTGTGTGTTTTCTTAAAGGGGCCAGGAGATTCAGCCCGCCTTGCCCCTACCTCGGTCCCTATTTGGGACCTCGCCATGGTTTTGGAGGCCGTGAAGGGTTCCCCCTCCTAACCACTTCAGAACACGAGCTTGAAGCACATATCACTCAAAACCGTTTTTCTGCTGGCTGTGGCCTCGGTTAACCGAGTGGGTGGCTTACCTGCACTCTCCGTGAGCCCTTCCTGTCTTGAGTTTGGGTCCAGCAACTTCAAGGTTGTGCTCAAACCGAGGCATGGTTTTATGCTGAAAGTGCTATCAACCCCTTCAGTATGCAGGTCTTTGCACTGCTTAACCCGCGTCTCAGAGAGAATAAGACGCAAACCTATTCTGCCCAGTCAGAGCATTGAGATTGTATCTAGAGCGCTCCGCCCCCTTCAGGCAGTCGGATCAGCTCTTCATTGCTTCGGTGGCCGCACTAAAGTTTGTGCTGTCATGAAACAGTCTCTCACACTGGATAGTGGATGCAGTCCCACTAGCATATAGGTCCAGGACCTAACCTGTCCTACAGGCATTTAAGCCCACTCCTCTAGAGGCATGGCCTCATCTTGGGCTTGGTCGTGTGACATTTCTTTGGAAGATATCTGTGCGGCGGCAGGCTGGGCCTCTCCGTCCACTTTTATCAGATTCTACAAGTTGGAGGTTCCAGCTCTACAAGCAGGGCTTCTCTCCATCTAGGCTCTATCTTGACCCTGGCAAACAGATTGCCTTACATTTTGGCCTGTACACATTAGTCCTTAAGCACTATTCATTCATCATAAGATCCGACTATGTCCGATCAGCTGTTCAAACGAACCGACTCTTCCGGTTCTTCATTCCCCTTATAAGCCGCCTCTGTCGGTGTCTCGGGGGTTTATAACATGTGCTTTGGGTATACTGGGTCAGTCAGCACACACGGCGCTTTACATTGTGTTCCCATACGTAATACGAGGAACCTCTCTCGAAAGGGAACGTACTCGGTTACTTTCGTAACCTCGGTTCCCTGAGAGAGAGGAACGAGTATTACGTTCCGTGCCGTGTTTATGCTTCTCAGGTATCGCTTCAGTCGATCTTAAAACCTGACACCTATGGCGAATTAGGGTCTTATATAGCCTCCTGTATGCAAATATAAGCACCTTTTTCGGCGGGCTTCTGGAACGCCCCTCATTGGTTCGTTCCTCTCAGCCGCCTCACCATAGGTTCCTGCAGTTGCCGCAGCCCGGCCAATGAGAGCGCTCCTCGCGCTGGGCTATGGCCGTGCAGCTCACTGCGCTTTACATAGATACCTTTATTAAAAGTTTTGCTTCACATTCTCGAGAAAAGGAGTTTTTCCCATACGTAATACTCGTTCCTCTCTCTCAGGGAACCGAGGTTACGAAAGTAACCGAGTACGTTTTTAAGTTAAAACAACAATTATACTTGTTCATTCAACAGAAAATCTAGTCTAGTTATTTCAACATATGTTTTTGAGTTAAAACAACAATTATACTTGTTCACTTAACTTTCAGTCTAGTTGAGGACAAGAAAACTTAAAATGCCTTGTTGTCTGGACAATCTAGTTATCTCTACTGAAAAAAATGTGTTGAAATAACAAAATCGCAAAAAAATGTTTTACAGTGTATAACAACAGGTCACTTTCTTCTCAAAACGAGTGATGATGGGTTTAAAGCAGCTCTTTCCTGTTAAGAGTGAATCTATCAAATATGACCTATACTATTGTGCTCAGTTTCAGTTTGATAAAAGGACAGTTCACTCAAAATGAACATACTGGCATAATTTATTATTAACCATCATGGTTGTTCAAAACAAAATGACTTTTTATAGTGGAACACAATGTGCATTTTCAAAAAATACCGGAATACATACTGGAAAAAATTAAGAGAACACTGCAATTTTCTTACATCAGCATCTCTACAAGTATGGAAGCCATTTTATTTCAATGTCTGTTGAATTATAACACAGGCACACCTCATTCTACTGCATGAGGTGCTGATTAGGTGATCATCTGAACCAAATCTTATTTAATCTAAGGAAAAGTATTAAAAAAACACTTCTGTGGTCATCACTATCCTCTTGCAGTAAAACCAGCATGATGGCAAATACAGTTCTAGTAGTACCTCAAAATTAATTGGAATCGAAAAATAACTATTGGCCATGCCAAAAAAAATGAAAAGGAAAGTTTTGAGTGAGGAAAAGAAGGGTTCAATTCTGGCTTCGGGTTGCTTCCATCCTTAAAATTTCAAAGACGGCAGTTAATAAGAACAAGGTCAAGCAGCAGACATTGGGGACAACAAAGCCAAAGACCGGCAGAGGGCGAAAACTGATGTTGTGCAAAGCTAGAAAAAGCCCTTCATCAATGAGAAGCAAAGAAGGCCTACAAGCCACAGTGTCTCGCACCCACTGTGAAATTTGGTGGAGGATCGGTGATGATCTGGGGGTGCTTCAGCAAGGCTGGAATCGGGCAGATTTGTCTTTGTGAAGGGCGCATGAATCAAACCACATACAAGGTTCAAAAACGTAAAAAACTTGATTCCTTCTGCTCTGACAATGTTCCCCAACTCTGAGGACTGGTTAGGCCAGCCCAATCTCCAGACCTGAACCCCATTGAAAACCTCTGGAATGTGATCAAGAGGAAGATGGATGGTCAAAACCACCAAACAAATGAATTTTTGCACCAGGAAAGTCACCCAACATCAATGTGAAAGACTAGTGGAGAGCATGCCAAGACGCATGAGAGCTGCGATTCAAAATCAGGGTTAATCCAACAATTATTGATTTCTGAACTCTTCCTGAGTTAAAACATTAGTATTGTGTTGTCTAAAAATGAATATGAACTTATTTTCCTTCCATTTTTCGAGGTCTGACAACACAGCATCTTTTTAGTTATTTTTTCCAGAGCTGTATGACATCTTTTGGTCTTCTGTCATGTCTTCTTTCAGCAAGCCATGTTTTTCAGTGATTTCAAATGGAAACATGTGGACAGGTTTATTTTCAAAGTATTGACAGCTGATGGTTTATACAGTTGTATATACAGTTTAAAACTATTGGAGCTTGAAAACCCATGGTCACTGTATAGGAAACAGCAGTGTGAACATTCTTTATTCTTCAACATTCTCCTTTTGTGTTCTGCAAAGTCTGGACCATCTGGCTTGGGAACGACATGAGGATCTGAATTTTAATGTACCTATTTTAGTGGCACTGTAGACGTCACCAAGGCCAAAGAGAAGCACTTTAGCTAAAGCAGGAACCAGATGAGTGATAGTGAACAGAATATTCATACATCTACATCATGCCTCTGTGAACAAACACGAAAACAATTAGCACATTGTTAGCGTGTACACTACATTTAAGCTGACAGATCCGCACTGAGAAACCTGTTTAGCATGTTGCTCTAGCACTTCACACACAGCGTTTAATGCCTAGAAGAAGATCTGATGATTTCCTCTAAATCATGCATGTTTGGAGAACAGTAGGGCTGGGTATTGGTACAGATGTCTCGATTAAATTTGATTCCAATTAATTTCTACTTGATTCTCAATGTGATTCTCAATTTAATTAATATAAAACTGCCCAGTCAAAAAAAAAAAAAAAAAACAAGAACAAAATCTGAAAAGTAACTTCCAGTCTGGAATAGCGTTCCCTTTCCGATGATGGCAGTTTGACGGCTTGGGTTTGATTATCCTTAACCACTTCCCTCCAACCGTTAGTCTGCTATGAGCGAGAGATGGAGGATCGCTGAAGACAAACCCCACCCTCTATTCAATATTCCATTTCACTTGGAAATACGTCACAGCACTGAAATAAAATCCGTTGCAACTTTCGGTTCACTGGAACTTTAAATACATCATAAAACACAAAATCTTTAACTCTAGTTCACACACTCTAAGTAACAGTACTTCTACTTGAGTATGCTTTGTCAGTACTCTTTCTACCACTGGATGTGATCTGGTCATTTAAATGATGTTTGTGCTTTCACTAAGGAGTGGTGCTTTAAAATTTGTTTTCGATTTGACTTTGAAGAGCGTCATTCCTTTCATTATGGGGTCCATTGAATATGGAAGGCGGTCTGCCGGATATTTATATCCGATATATTTTATATCCGATTGTGTTCATCAGAAAGAATGAAGTCATACACACCTAGGATGGCTTGAGGGTAAAGCTGAGTTTGCACTGCCCAATTTTAGCTCTGATTGACTCGCCGACAGGTGACATTTGGCATGCTAAATATCTGGACCTGTCGGCGAGTCAAACTCCTGCTGTGTGAAATGTGTTCTGACTGAAAATTACATCGCCAATGACCAACGGCCAATGAGAGAGTGAGATACAGGGCAGTGGGAGGTTCAGGGAGGAGTTACAGACAGAATATCAGTATTTTAATAGATATAGTTACAATTCTATCAAACAGAAACAAAGCCCAACATTTGCACGTCCAGCTGCACCAGCAGGAGCACATTACAAAATTATTTATTTACCTCAACTCTCTTTGCAGAACAAAAAGAGAATTGAGGTTTTTCTTGCTCCCTCTCTCCAACAATTTCCTTCACAAAATATGCTACTTTTTTCTTTTTCTCCACAAATCAGCACGCAGACAATTTGGAGCAAACTTTGTGCAGTTTATTATTTTAAATAATTCAAAGTCTCACGCACGTGTGATCTCGCGTTGTTTACTTGTCACATCGCACGTGTGTTTGGTTGGGAATGTCAGGAAACGAAGTTTGTGCACCGAAGAGAGTTGTCTGCGATTCTTCCTCTTGTACAAACATGCAGTGTGTGAACCCCTCTGTCGTAGTGGTGGGAAGTTCGGATCACTATACTGACTAGGATCTTTGAATCTCATTCAGCAAAATGAACAAATCTTTTTTCAAGTCATTTTGTTCACTTTAGCAGAATCTAATTAAAATGCTACATGTTACATCTTTCAACACATTTAGTACTTTTGGAATAAAAAATAAACTAGCTGATGCAGTCATGGCCAAACTTTGAGAAAGAAATTATTAATTAATTGCGCTTGCCTCACCTCCCGATCCAAATCGTTCTTTCTTCAGTCACTTCACATTTAATCACGTCTGTTCCCTAGAAAGATTAGTAACTACTAGGCTACACCTCTCGTGACTTGGTTTGAGCCGTGAGTTGTCATCATGTCTGATCTGGGCCATGACAGCCTCATATGTAATACATGCGTCCGGAAACAGAAAAGATTAGTTCTCTCGAGTCTTCGAGTCATTCGTTCATCAAGTCCCAGCCCAATATAGGCAAGGCTATGCAGTCACCGGAAACAGAAGAGATTCGTTCAGATCTCTCGAGTCTTCTCGTTCAAGTCTTTCGTTCAAGTCCCAATAGGCTAAATGCAAACAGTTCATCTCTCGAGTCTTATCGTTCAAGTCGTTCTTCGGGTCTGAATCTAATTCTTGTTCTTTTGTCACATGACCGCGCTGGTTCAGTGTCTCACAAGCAGTGTTGGGAACGTTACTTTAAAAAAGTAATTAGTTATAATTACTCACTACTTACTCACTTGTTCCAAAAAGAAACTGAGTTAGTATCTGAATTATTCTATAATAAAAGTAACTCGGTAACTAGTAACTGTGGGACAATGTGAGAGGCCCCTATCAAAATCCACACATTATTGTAAATATCAGTAATATAGTGGAACAATAAAACAAAATAGATTGTTTAGAACTGTAATATTTATTGCTCAGATCCCAACTGGCCATAAAATAAATCTAAAAATAAATGATGCTCCTTAAGCAAAGTCTACCAAAAATTTAAAATAATAATAGCCTAGAAATCTAGACCCTAGTGGCAGCAAATCTAATCTGCCCGCGAATGTCGTCTACCAACTCTCAATACTCTTCTGAGCTGTAAACGCCAAACTCTGGTCGCCCCAATCACATCGTGTATAGAGTGGGTGGGGCTTAACATAATAACGACGGCCGAGTTGCGCTTGCGGGCTTCTAGTAAACACAGAAACTGGTGAACGGCGGTCTTACGAATCAGCTTTGATCGCGACTCTGGAAGACTTGGAGTTAAGCTTCTCTCTGAGAAAAGAACAAAGAACGGCACTGAAGTCATTCTTAAGAAGAGAAGATGTGTTCGAAGTTTTGCCGACCGGATATGGCGAATGTTTAAGCCATAGATGGTTTAACCAATCAACAATCTCCGTTTTACCTTCATTGCTGTGGTTGGTTGTAGCGCTATCCTATCGCGTGCAGATGGAGTTTGAAAGACAACCGTTTATTCCGCCCCTCGGATTGAACCCTGTCAATGGCGAGTTTCCAGACCAAACATGATGTGGGTCTGGCTTGTCAGGCTATGGAACTGGGACTTGATGAACAAATGACTCAAACCCGGACTTGAAAGATCTGTTCCCTGTACAGATATGGGATGATGCGCATGCATGGTCAACACAAAATGAACAAATCACTCTCTGAGAAACCCGTCATTCGTGTCATATTAAAGATTTGTTCAAAATGAACGAATCGTTCATGAATGACACATCACTTCTCTGTCGCCCGAACCATCGTGCAGTGTGAACACAGCAGTGACTGAATGCTACCCCAGATAGTCATGCAGTGTGAAAAGAGCAGTGACCCAATGAGTTTGAAAATTGTGCAGTCTGAACTGGGCTTAAAGGGATAGTTCACTTTAAAATGAAAATTCTGTCATCCTATACTCACCCTTAAGTTGTTTTAAACCTGTATGAATTTCTTTCTTCAGCTGAACACAAAGGGAGATATTTTGAAGAATGTCTGTACCCAACAGTTAACTGGAGCCATTGACTTCCATAGTATTTTTTTTCTCCCTACTATGGAAGTCAATGGCTCCAGTTAACTGTTTGGTTACTGACATTCTTCAAAATATCTTCGCTTGTGTTCAGCTGAAGAAATTCATACGTTTGAAACTTGAGGGTGAGTAAAGGATGACAGATTTTTCATTTTAAAGTGAACTATCCCTTTAAGGAAATCATGAGTCAATTTTCTTTTTAAAGTGAACTACTCCTTTAAGTGACTTCCCTCACTCTCTGACTCATAATTAATTATTCAGTCATGCATGGGAGGAGTTTATGTTTGGGAGTATTACTTTCTCTTTCAGATCTGTTTTCCATACAGGTTTTTGCATTTACCTTGTCATGCTGTAAAGATCACTCACACAGGGCTCAATCATGGAGGAGAGCTTCCCTTTTCATTACTCTTTGTTGGAATATTTGTTTACTTTGGGGGGATTGTGTTTTTTCCTGCTGGATATAGCGCTTGACATTTGGACTGTTGTGTCATTTTATCAAGATGGTGACTATATGTATATGGCGGTGATGATCTTTCTCCTGCTAGGCTCTTCAATATTGTTACAGGTGTTCAGTTGGCTCTGGTACGCTGATTCTCTGGACAAGAAGCTTGAGACTAAAGTGGAGGAATTTGCAAACAGTCATACACTGATCACACCACTCCACTTCCTTCAGCTTGGAGTCTACCTCAGGTCAGTGACAGATTTTGCTTCTCAATTATAGTCAAGTACTTTTCATGTACTTTAGTATTTTAGCCAAAATAATATATAATAATAAAATATTATTAAAACATAATGATTTAAATGTACTTTTAAAGTAAAATTATTAAAAACTATATAAAATATTACAATCTGCACTTTTAAAGTGTACTTAAGTGTCTCAGTCATGCAAGTATTGTAATTTTAAGTACTCTTAAGTGGCTTCTATCTAGGCTACAATTAGTTTGTAAAAAAATATATATACATTTTAGATTTGAAGTACAATACAAGTGCACATTCAGTAGAACTAAGCACACACTATTCTAGAGCTGCACGATTAATAGAAATCTAACTGCAATTGCGATTTGGCTTGTGTGCAAATTGTAACAAAATACGTTTAATAGCACGTTTCAGCGCACTTCATATCATCAGTTGAGTGTTTGAGCTGATGTGGCTTATCATCACAGAATGAGGCAGACAATGCATTATTTTAAAATAAAATAAAAGTCTATGTCAATCAGCACTACATACTTTATTATTATGAAAATACCCAAGAAGGCTTGAAGAACTCAAAATACACCATGGCCCTGTCCCGAATGGCACCCTAAACCCTCAAAGTCTTCCTCTGAGTCCTCAATAATAATATTATTACCCTCTGGCTTTCAGTATAAAAGAAAATTTTGGTAAAAAATAAGAAAAATAATACTTATCTCTAAATGTGTATGAGTTTGTATGAGTTGTACAGTTCTATGAGAGCAAAAACAAAACAAAAAAAACAAAGAACCCTGTGGCTCATGACGACACATGGATATCTTAAGACACAAAACGATCAGTTTGTGTGAAAAATCGAGCTGTATTTATAAAATTTTTTACCTCAAATACAACGCTATATCCAACAGCCTGGAACACGCTTCACTTCCGTTAAGGTCAATATACACGCTCTGGCATCGTGTACATGTAAAGACATCACTTCTGTTATACACAAGCTAGCGTAGTTTACGCCAATACCAGAAGTGAATCTTGTACACAATGCCAGAGAGTAAGAGATTCACTTAAGATATCAATGTGTCGTCATGAGCCACTGGGCTCTTTGTTTATGTTGTCCAAGCATGTTTTTTTTTTTGCTGTCATAGAACGTTACCCATTCACATGCATTATATGACTGGCACACAGCAACATAATTCTCGGCTGAACTAACCCTTAAAAAATAAAAATAAATAAACAGCTATTTCTTAAAGCAGCACCAGGTAACTTTTCAATCTTCATAATATATATTTTCAAGACTCTTGTGATGATACATTGACTTATAATAGGTTGAATGACACGTCTGCCATAGCCTAACATGTCTGAGATATTTGTTTATTTGTCTGGCCTCAAGCTATAATGCAAATTGATTTTTCAAATTTGCAGATTGGTATGGTAGCTTGATATTATAATATTGACAATTAATATATGGTTATTACTTACCACTCAAACATTGAATTGAAGTATCATATAGATTCTGTAAAATGTTAACCAATACACTAGGCTATTATAATAATGCTGGCTTGTAAACGTGAGCATCGCGATCATTTGGCATTAGAAGAAAAGAAAAACATGAAATTATATTCATATGACATGCTGAAACATATGCCACTGTACCTGGGATGAAGGCATTTCACACACGATGCAAGCAGAGCACCTGCATATGAACTCCTGCAGTGTTCAGGGCTATCATGGTTGTCATGTCAACAAATGCACGTGCACATCCCCTGATGTAGGATGACAGACCCTGCGTCCCAATTCGCATACTATCCATCCTAAATAGTATTCGAAAATAGAATTAGTATGTCCCAAATCGTAGTATGTTGAAAAGAGTATTCCAAAGATTCCCGGATGGTTTACTATTTCCGGTCCGAATTCGAAGTATGAATCGATGGGCACTCTAACGGCTGATATTGCCCACAACCCACTGCGAGGTGTATGGGGATTCGACTAGAACTACAAACGCGGATAAAAAGCGTTAAAAACTACAAACATGACGGATGTGCGAGTACGACGGTTAAGTAGAGAAGTTTAGATAAAGGGGTTTGAGTGACCAACTATCAATATTTAACCTGACAAAAATATATTTATTCAGTGTTGTACACATTATATTTCACCTGCAGCAGCATTGTGAACTTTTGTAATGACACGTTTGGCTATTAACTTTTAAATGCATCATTATATTTAAACTGCAAACACATGAGGAGAGTCTCTGCATTAAAGACCCACAAATGGCAGATCAACGAGCGGCTACATTTCTCTCCGATACGGTAAGAGATTAATCTGTATGTGGAGGATTTGAACTGTGACGAATCTGACGATGATTGACAGGACAGTTAAACGGTGACGGGATGCACGTAACTAAGCGACAGAGTCCGTTAAAGATGGCGAAGTAGTATGTCCCGAAGCTTGCATACTTTTCTGCTACACACTCAAAAGTATATACTTTTTCTTCACAAAAAGAGTACATACTTTTAGGACGTAGTATAAGTAGGCGAATTGGGACGCAGCAAGAGTTTACGAGAGTAGTAGAGGACAATACTGTTTCCCAACTGTAGGGGGACCCCGAGAGCAAAACCTACCTGGTGCTGCTTTAAAGGTGCCCTAGAACAGTGGTTCTCAAACCTGTCCTGGGGACCCCTCACCTCACCACTGCACATTTTGTTTGTCTCCCTCATTAGACACACCTAATTCAAGTCTTGCAGTCTCTACTAATGAGCTGATAAGTTGAATCAGGTGTGTAAGATGAGGGATGAGCCATGCAAAACGTGCACTGGTGAGGGGTCCCCAGGACAGGTTTGGGAACCACTGCCCTAGAATGAGTTGAAACAATATGTTAAATTGTTCTCTAATATCTACATAGAGGGTATGTGGCTTATTTAAGGGCAAAATTTGTTCAGATACAGTTTTGCAGATCCATTTACAACCTTATAAATTGTCCCTAGGATGTAATGCTCTGTTTTTGCCTTATTTGGAAGAGTCATGAATATTAATGTTGAGCTTTGCTCTGATTGGCTTATTTCAGCGCCTCACAGCTCACAACACAGCAGTTGAGTGAAGCGGCTTGTGAGTCCTGACAGAACACAGGCCGACTGAATGACACTATGTTTATTGGTGTTCTCAGAACACCCGCAAGGTGCATGCGGTTGCCAGATTTCAGTCATTTAAATCCCCCAAACAGAGCTTTTCTGTGAAAAGAACACGTACTATCTGTTGTTTTACCTTAAAGGGGGGGTGAAATGCTGTTTCATGCATACTGATCTTTTTACACTGTTAAAGACTTGGAATCCCATACTAAACATAGACAAAGTTTCAAAAGTTAAGGTGGACGTTTGATGGGAGTATTTCTTTGTCAAAAATACTACTTCCGGTTAGTCATAAGTTTCGGCAAGTTTTTTGAGATCATGCGTCCCCTTTGACGTTAATGGGGGCGGAATTTCCTTGTATGGGCCTTACGGACAATTCTACCGGAAGCGCGAGCGAGCGCGAGCGCGAGCGCGAGAGAGAGAGAGAGAGAGAGAGAGAGAGAGAGAGAGAGAGAGAGAGAGAGAGAGAGAGAGAGAGAGAGAGAGAGAGAGAGAGAGAGAGAGAGTTTTTTTTGACTTTTGGGTCTTCTTTAATCAATCAATAAATACATAAGAGCCTTATTAAATAAATAACAACAAACATCCCATCAAATAAAGGCATTTGTGCCTACTTACATTACATTTTTACATGCTTTTTTTTTTTTTTTTTTTATTAAAAATTAAACAGTAAACAGTCATCAACATCAACATCACAAATACAATGATTTACAGCCCATTTACCTTTAAACATCTCCATATCATTCACCAATTTGTAATATGTAAACTCAATTTTAATACGAGATTTTAATAATCCCTTTAAAACAGACACAACATCAGTTGACCCAGCATCACTCATGCGATGTTTTCTTGATAGCCATATTGCCAATTTTGCCTGACCAAAAAGAAAGTTTAACAGAACATGTTCTACCCTCCTACTTGTAATATACTTAGGTCCATAAATAAAAAGTACTGGAGTAAAAACTTCTCCTAAATTTTGAGCCCACTCTTCTAAGATAGAAAACAAGGATTGAAGCCTTTCACACTTGAGGAACAAATGAAACACGTTCTCCTCCTCACTACAAAATGGACAACCCACCCCAACCTCTGGATCAAGGTGTGCTCTGTGTCTGTTTGTAGCTATACTCCCGTGCACTACTCTCCACTGAAGGTCACCAGACCGTTTCTCAATGGGTAGCTTATAGAGGGACCTCCAGCGTCCTTTAGGGGATTCACCTGGCCCTAGAACCTCCCGCCATTTGGACTCGCTGACACTCTGCAGAGTGTTAAGATGCCACACTTTCACACACATAGTGTAAATGTCTCTCTTGTTCGCATCGCCAAAGGCGGCCAAAAAAGGTATCTTAAATGACAATATACAACCTTCTTTTTCTTGCCATGTACCAGTCTTTGCTGTAAAAAACAATTCTGGAAAGTCACAGTTATCAGCCTCTTCATCAACAGTCTCCATTGCCTGTCGAAAATCCTGAGGCAGAGACTCTAGAATCTGAGTCAACATATTTTGTGCCATCCTGACTGATTTTATTCCAAGTTTTGAAGCAAAATTTTCAGGGCTTATCCAACTTTTTTTATCTTTTAAATGTCCAATTTTTGTCATATTTGCAGCCCACATGGCTTTTCTGAAAGTATCTGATTTGAAAACATTTGATTCCAGTTCAGAATTGAAAAAAAGTGGTTCCTCTTTCAGCCATAATTTTTCTGTGTTAGCCGCACTCCGTGAAAAACTAAAAATTGTCCATGACTTTAAAATTGATCTGTAAAAGACACTCAGCCCACTTAAATTCAGTTTGTCAAAGTCCATCAAAAACAAATGGCGGTCCAGCTCCATGTTTCCAGCTCTTCTTAAGAGGGCACAGGCCACTTCAGCCCAGCTCACATCCACTCCATAGAGCAGTCTTTGCGCCGTCTGCATTCTGAAAGTCCGGAGTCTTGCTCTGATGTCCACCAGTCCCTGGCCTCCTTCTTGTCTAGGTAGATACAGTACCGCCGCCTTCAGCCAGTGCTGTCCCGACCAGAAAAAATCCACTAGTCGCTTTTGTATTCCTCGCACTAGATCCTCAGGAGGTTCAAGTATTGTCATTCTATGCCAGAGTGAAGAAGCAACCAAGTTGTTGCATATTAGGACCCTCCCCCTATATGACAACTGGGGTAGCAACCATTTCCATCGAGACAACTTTGCACACACTTTCTCCAAGAGGCCTTCCCAATTTTTCTTCTTAAACTCCTCTGTCCCCAAGAACACTCCTAAATAATTAAACCCTGCACTTCCCCACTGTAAACCGCCAGGAAGGTTAGGACCTTTGGAAACACTACCACACCATAAAGCATCGCTCTTTCCCCAATTAACTACTGCTGATGAGGCTCTTCCATACAACTCTAATGCCTGTTTAAGCACTTGAATATCACTTTGATCTCTGATTATAACAGTGACGTCATCAGCATAGGCCGAGAGTTTAACAGAACAGTTTAGGGCATTGAGCTGCAGGCCCTTTAACTCTCTTCTCATTTTACATAACAAGGATTCAATTACAATGCTGTATAATTGGCCCGAGATTGGACAACCTTGTCTGATTCCTCTTTTAACTTTAATAGGAATACTCAAAGCACCACCCATTTTGATCATACATGTCGCTTCGGCATATAAAAGTCCAATCCTTGAAATAAATTTTTCCCCAAACCCAAAAGCATTTAGAGTTTCAAACAGAAAAACATGATCAACCCTGTCAAAGGCCTTTTCTTGATCCAGAGACACCAGGCCCATACTAACATCTTTAAAATAAGCATAATCAACAACATCCCTGATTAAATGAAGATTATCCATGATTGACCTATTTTTAACACAATATGACTGATCCTTGTGTACTACTTCATACAACACCTTATTTAATCTATTTGCAAGAACCTTTGAATAGATTTTATACTCTGTACACAAAATTGCCACAGGTCTCCAATTCTTTAAAAGTGTTAAGTCTCCTTTTTTCGGGAGCAAAGATAATACAGCTCGTTGACAACTAGTTGGAAGAACACCTTCACTGAAACATTCCTGAAGGACTTCAAAATAATCATCTCCAATTATTGTCCAAAATGATTTATAAAACTCGGCCGGTAGTCCATCCAGGCCAGGGCTCTTGTCTGAAGAGAGACCCTTTACAGCCAGAGAGACCTCCTCAAAGGAGATGTCAGTCTCTAAGAACACTTTATTATCCTCAGATAGCACCGGTAAGTCTTTTAGCAGCTCTCTTCTGCAATGTTCATCAGATGTTTCAGCAGCGTACAAATTGGAGTAAAACTCAACAGCAATCTTTCGCATTTTCCGTGGTTCTGAAGTAACATGTCCATTATTGTCCTTTAATGAAAGCATCAAATTCTTCTGGCCCACTTTGCGCTCTAAATTAAAAAAGAAAGTCGTAGGAGCATCCATGTCCTTCAGGGTTAAATAACGGCTTCTTATGAGAGCTCCTTTAACCCGTTCATTCAGAATTAAACTTAAATGATTTTTCTTTTCAGTCCAGCGTTCTTTTAAATTAACATCATCATTGACAGTCATTTCCATTTCAATATCCACAATCTCTTTTTCAAGCCACTTTAAAGTATTTTTTAAAACTACAGATGAATAAGCAGAAAATTTCTGACAGAAATCCCTTATGTGCACTTTTCCAACTTCCCACCACTGTATAATACTTCCAAAAAGGTGTTTTTCTGCTTGCCATGCTTCCCAAAACAGCTTAAAAGTTTCACAAAACTCTTTATCTTTTAAAAGTTTGGTGTTAAAGTGCCAGTAACAGCTTTTCTGTGTACTTTTAGAGAGTGAGAAACCAACCCTAATGAGTTTATGATCAGAAAGTATGTTAGGAATAATTTCTGTACTAACAACTCTATTTTTCAAATTACAAGATATATAAAATCGATCCAAACGAGCAGCAGAAATCCTATCATTACAGACCTTTACCCATGTATATTGTTTTATAGAAGGATTGTGTTCCCTCCATACATCAAAGAGATTCAAATTTCCTATAAAACCAGCTAAAATAGATGCTGAAGATGCATGAGTTTCCTCCCCATTTCTGTCAAGAGTAAAATCAAGAGTGCAAATCCAGTCCCCTCCCACAACAATATACACATCTTCATTTTCTTCACTAACTATTTGTTCAAACTTTTTGAAAAGTAAACTCCTTTCTGCTCCAACGTTTGGAGCATAAATATTTACGAACAAGAATTTAAAATTACCAATTTCAGCTTTAACAGTTAAAAGCCTTCCTGGCTCTATTTCATTTTTTAATAGCACCTTAGCATTTATAGTAGGAGAAAAGAGGATAGCCACACCAGCACTTAAATTGGTCCCGTGACTGAGAGAACATACTCTCCCCTCCACCACAAACCCCAGTCAACTTCATTACTCAAACTGCTATGAGTTTCTTGCAAGAATGTAACACTCAGTTCTTTCAGATTAATGATTTCGGATAAAACCTCATTCTTTCTCCTATCCCTCATCCCATTGATATTGAGAGAACCAACCCTTAAAATCTCCATAAGAAAATTAGAGAGAAGGAGATAACAGATCAGATAGAAAGAGAAACTTTCAGCCATTACAATTATTTAGATTTTCCTTTCGCTTTTCCCATCCTTTTTCCTGATCTAACAACAGTTAAATACTTTTTAAGACGAAATCTTTTCTGTTGTGAAAGTTCATCATAGCTGCTTTTTTTACTAGCCCACATAACTGAGGCAATAAATTTGTCAGCATCAGGGAAATAATCTCTTATTTCAACACCTGCCTTTCCTTTTGTCTTATCCAGAAATGAATTAATCTGCTGAAGGGGATATAAATCCTCTACAACATCATCCCTCATTCCATCATCAGTATACTGTGATAAACTTTCAGTCTCATCAGCCATATCTTCCTCATAAACACCTTTCTGTACAACATCATCATCATCAGCGTCACTCTGATCATCATCATCCTCCCTCACTTCTTTTTCAGGTAAATTAACACATCCAGGTTTCTCCACACAGCTAGCATTTTCATCCAGCTCACTCACCTCCTCCTGTTGCTCGTCTTCTCCCTCTATAGCTTCTTTATCCTGCTCTTCGGTTCTCTCCTTTTCTTTGTTATTAACCGGTAGCATTTCTTGATTAACTACCGTCACATCATTTCCATCATCACGAGATGTAGAAGGGCGCTGTTCTGATCTATTTGGACACATTAATCGCTTATGGCCCAAATCTCCACATTCATAACACTTCAAACTCATCGTACTCGCGTAGACCATGAGAGAATTCTCTCCGTGAGAAACACGGAAAGAAACTTCCAAGGTCTTCTCCGGCGAACTGAGAAACATATAAACATGTCGTTTGAAAGACAAAACGTGCTTTAGTGCGGCGTCCTTACATCCAAGTGGGACTGCTTTTATAGGACTTGCTATCTTACCAAATCTCAGTAACTCCTTCACGATAGCTTCATTAGATATGAATGGGGGAGCATTCGAAACTATTACTTTAGTCGCTGGGGCAGATAGCGGGGTTACCGGAACAAAAGTTTCCTTCACCCATATTCCGCTTACCGTTAGTTCACTAACGAGTGCTTCAGTTTTCAAAAACACGACTATCGCTTTATTCATGCGTGACGCCGAGATAATGTTTCCAAAACCAATTTTCTGACCGATAACTAGGAGTAAATCCTCCACTGTCACCCCAGCGTCAGGCACACACCTGCAGCCATTCCGGAGTGACAGAGGGGATGTTCCCTGCGCGTGGGCAGTCGCCATCCCGGCGACTACACAACGCACACACACAAAACAACTTTCCTTCCTATACTGGTAGATTTAAAACACAGCGAAGGGAGAAATATAAATAAGTGCATAAAGCAGAAAGGAAACACCGAAGAACACTCAACCACGCTCTCAACACGCGCTCAGCACCTCCACAAACTCCCAGCATGCACCAGAGAGAGAGAGAGAGAGAGAGAGAGAGAGAAGGCAGGCAACACTCATCAGAGAGAGAGAGAGAGAGAGAGAGAGAGAGAGAGAGAGAGAGAGAGAGAGAGAGAGAGAGAGAGAGAGAGAAAGTAACAGGCTACGCCCATCAAAGCGCTGGCTTGTAGGATGCTGGACAGGTGATGTGCACATAACAATGTCACCAAAAAAGTGCGTTTTTGGTTGCCAGACCAAGACAGTCCTGCACAGATTCGCCAAAACCCCGCGTTAAGGCAACAGTGGATGTAATTTGCTTTTCCGGATCAGCAACTGAGTTGCGCGAATGTTTATATCTGTTCGCTGCATTTCGGTGCCGACTGTTTCATAAACAAGGCCCAGCTCGACGCCGGATTTTCCCAATCGCCTAATGCTGAATGATGGAGCAGTCCCAACGTTAGAAGGGTGAGTGAGACTGCTTCAAATGTCTGTGTTTTTTTTAGTCCGCTTACTGTCTACACAAACCACGCGTAAACACACAAACATACGTGCACAACTGCACTTCCCACATGTACACCTTCAAAGACAAAAATACGACGATATAATTCAAGTATAAATATGTAAATAACACAAGCCGCTAAGCATATTATATAGTTAGTGTATAACTTGTACCACACAGAGACGTCCTGCTCTAGTCGTTTTTGCTGCTGCTCCTGTTCAACTGCAGCCTCTGGGTCTGATTCCGGATCATAGATGTATGGCTGTATCTGATTAAAAGCCATATTTTTATTTTGAATAAAGTTTTTTTCCCGCTGTTAGGGATGACAGCTTTACGACGCACTCGACTCAACATAGCAGCAGCGAGCACACGTCATTATTTAGCTCCGCTCACACGACGCCCCCACCCGCTCGGCTTTTTCCGGAAAGACTCGGAACAGCGCATCTTTCTTATATAATTATTAAAAAAATAAAGACTTTTCGGAGATATGCAGGATGCAATGCTACTCTATAGGTACTCAAGATTGACATGACACTGACTGAAACTGAGTGTTTCACCCCCCCTTTAACATGTACAATCTGTGACTACATTTGAACTTATATGGTGGAAAAGGTGACGTTTGCTAGAAGGATTGAGTGAACGATCTGTAAGCAACGTATCTACGGTTGTATTTTGTAATACAAAATAATATTAACTTTTGTCATTAGACACACTATTTAGTTTTGTATGGTACTTGGAGTTTCCTATTGTTACTGTACTAGCATCATGCATTATCTAGACAATGCTGTCTCTCTAAGAAACTTTAAATTTAATCAGAAATTGTTTAAACAGTCAATAAGTGGAAAAATCACTACTAACTGCTTGCAGGAATATAGTTGCCCCTTTCTTCAGTTTAAAACGCTGAGCGAAGCTTGCTTGAAATGGGCCAAACAAACGAATGATTTTGAATTAAATTGTTGTGGTATCCGATTATAATAAACCTCAACCATGACTGTTGACAAGTCCTCACGTTCCCTGCACAGCCTATGTGTAATGAGAGCGGCCGTTTTTGCTATCCTCGAGTGTCTTGTTTACCTGCAGTCCCGATGATTGGGCTCCGCCAGTTCCGCTTGACCATGAACATGTTCTGACATATGCAAATGTTGGGGGTGTACATATGAATGAACCCCAGCGCTTGCGTCACGGTTGGCGTTATGCTGAGAAGCACTTATTTTTCTGTGGTGTTTTTCATTCACGAGATTTACATAAGTAGGACGTAATGGTGTTTGAGACTCACAGTATGTGATGTACATGTACTGAACCCTTATTATTTCACTATGGCAAGGTTAATTACATTTTTCATTCTAGGGCACCTTTAATCCTTATTGAGGGTATGCACGTGACGTCAACTTCAGCCAGACTGACTGTGGTTACACCCACTGAGTGGCAAAAAGATCGAGAGTAGCATTAGTTTTTGGCCTGAACACCGCAGCAAAAAAACACTCAAAACACATTTAAAATGGGAAAGAGCTTTGAGATTGACTGTAAAGAAAACGGGGGTATATTTTTAAAGACTGCCGAAAGCGAAAGAAAAAAAGACACAAATGGATTTCTCCAACTCACAGAAACAACTTGTAATGTTGTGTCCAGAGGAAAAAAGGATAGTTCACTTAGCTGGAGACAGACTTCGCACAGCACACACTTTCTTCTCTGCGAAACTCGTAACTGACCACACCTTGATTCTACTTAACTGGACTCCAGGCAGCGAAACATGGATTTGCCGTATTATCTGTATTACAGATGTTTCTAAATAAACACTGATGAAAAATATACAAGTTTTAGGGCTGGACGATATTGTAGCCGATTTCATCTTGTGTGTGTGTGTGTGTGTGTGTGTGTGTGTGTGTGTGTGTGTGTGTGTGTGTGTGTGTGTGTGTGTGTGTGTGTGTGTGTGTGTGTGTGTGTGTGTGTGTGTGTGTGTATTTATTTCATACTTTGAAAATACAGAAAACTGTTTCAGTCTAACATCAATGACATCGTATAGTTGTAATACTTTTGTTGTAATATTACATACCTTCAGTTTAATGACAGGATCCTGTCATTAATACGTCACAAACACGCACTCTCACACTTCTGTGGTTTGTCTCTGTGGAGTGCGAGAAAAGAGAAAAGTAAACCCCTGCCCCCATTAACACTGTAACTGTTAACTGTATTTAATCAATGACTCAAGTGAGAACACACATCTACAAATATAACATTTTAGCCATAAAGACAATAAATTCTGACAAAAGTCAACTTTTTTTTTCCTTCTTCCAATAGCCGTCTAAACACAGCCCAGACATCTAGGCTAAATCAAGGCTAAACTTGAGCTGTCAGTGGCAATCTAATAGACCTCTAACCTCCTAAGACTAGACGGCTATTGAATGACTACTTCTAATAGACAGCAAATATGGGTCTAGGCTAAAACAAGTCTAAATTTGGGCTACCATAGCCCAAGGATAGACTAGTCATCAAATAGATGGCTAACAAATACTATATACATTTAATAGACAACAAAATGGCTAAAGGATTATTTTCACTCAAATATAACAGGTTCTCAAAAATAACAATCCATCCAAACACATTAAATATAAAGGTTTTATTTAGAAAAAGAAGACAGAAGCGCAATCCACAATTTTAATTATACTTGAACCAATATTACCACAAACAACAACAACACACACTGCCAAAAATGGCGCGGGCGGCACCTCAAACTCATAAATTGCTCATTAACACAAATCTTCGTATACACCCACACACACAAAAACGACATGTAAATACATTAAGTGTACTTAGCCCAGCATTTAAACATGTCATCTATCGATATTTATCAAAATCTTGACTTAATTTTCTATATTTTAACACTTTTCTACAGAACTCATTTACAACATAGCCTACCTGTCTTGTTCAAGTCAAATCTCTGAGTGACAAGAGTGCGGAGGAAATTACGTCATTCGTTAAATTTGGAAGGCTGCGTCCTCCGGAGGACACGTCCGGTGAAGGATTTTTTTTTAAAAAAATTTAATTGAAATTATCCAGATTTACAAACAAATGCATATAATCCGCTACTTCAAAATAGGACATAGAGGATATTCTGAGGGAGCAGCTCTTAATAAAAACAGTGAAAATTAAATGAATAAATAAAACAACAACAACAGTTAGCCTCAGTTGGGAAGTGTTTTCGAATGTCAAATATGTTTTGTGCTTTAGGACCTTTCAAGATTTTTGGATATTTCATAACCAATTTAAATTCATTTAAAAAAAAAAAAAAAAAAAAAAAAAATTTGGGAGATGATTTCACAATTCTACTTTGGGAATGAAGAATTTAGCTAGACAATGGGATTTACATACGTAACCTAGACGATTTGGATGGGATTCAAATGGTTTACACATTTAAATAAAACAAGTACTTTGTAATTTGTAGAACAAAATCCAAACTGTGGCTTCAATGACTATTGTAAAAATGTATTGCATGAAGTGTTGCTTAAGTAAATGCATGTACTTTGTGGTCACAGGTATGCTGGAGTGATAGAGATTTCCACAACGCTTTTTCTTCAAAAAACTAATAGTTTCACAGAGGGTGTGGCTGTTTACCTTAACCATGACCTTCAGATGCTTCGTCTATTTGAGGCATTTTCTGAAAGTGCCCCACAACTCATACTTATGATGTGTGTAATCTTACAGAAAAGAGAGCTGGAGCTTATTACAGGTCTGTCTCAAATCCAGAACACTTCAAATCTTTGTTTCTTTCAGATTATACAGTAGTTTGTATGTGGCTCCGAACCACATTAAAGTCTATGAAAATCTAATTTGACAATTTGTATTTTAAATATTATGAATTAATTATATAACAACTTGCCCTCCCTCTTGCAGCAATATCTCATCTCTTCTCTGATGATGTGTTTTCTGGCACAAGGACCGGACAATCTGTCACTCACATGAGATCACAGCAATAGCAAATCACAATGGTCCAATGATCCAATCCCAACACGATCTCATGGTCATGCGTATAAATAGTACGAGTTTGCAATCTCGTGGAATGGATACCCTAAAATGAGTTTTGGCGTGCGTATGGTACGCGTTTTTTTCGTGCATATGATACGCACTTTATGGCGTGCATATGACACGCTCTTGGGTAGGTTAAGGGTTGTGGGGTGGGGGGTTCGTATGTATAATACGCCATAAAGTGCGTATCATATGCACGCGAAAAAGTGCGTACCATACGCACGCCAAAACTCTCTGATGTCACAATAGGGAAGAAAAGGTGGTACTCAGGTACTTTTAAAGTTGATTGAAACATAAATTGTGAAATTATTTTTTTCTCTGCGGTGATGCATTACACATATGAGTGAAATTACATCTCAAACAAGATAACAAAAAATGTAGGGTTTTTCTACACTGGGAATTGTTGGATCATTGTCATTTACTTGTAGCTTCAATCTCATGAGTGACAAATTGTTGTTTTTGATTAAAGATTCCATTCATTAAGAAAACAAATGTGCACGTGTCATTTACAGAAACCACTGCAACATAAAAAAAATCTGAATTGTCAATTTTTATTTAATGGTGACTTAAAATTTTAAGGTAACTGTGAGGACAAACATCATTGGTTCTTGTGTCAATCATGTGTACCATTATTTGATGTGCTCTATATGTCTGTGTGCTGATTATTATATGTGAAACAAACATTTAATTCCAAAAATGGATTCATTCAGTAGTACCAATGTGTGTTTCTCACAGTCTTCACATCAGCATGGATGATCCTGAAATGCATAATTTGCATATTCAGACCCTTACGACAAATAAGTGTATTGTGTATTGTAAGTGTATGCTTTTAATCTACTATGTACTTCTCAGAAAGAAACTTCAAATTGCACTTAAAGGAGTACTTCAGTGCTGGGAAGATGAATCTGTATTTAAACTGGGTCATCAGTGTAGTAGAAATGTGAAATTATTTTTGAATTTGGTGCCTTCTAGACTGAGAAAAGACAGAAAATGTATTTTTGTCTCATGGGGATGAAAGACAACAATTCCCAGAATGCTTCGCTGCCCTGTGAGGCCATTCCCAAAGCCACCAACTTGATTACTGTGACTGAGTTAGAGAAGACACTACAATTAAAAACTGAACGTGTCTGTTCAATACAATGAGTGAGTCACCGCGCGAGTATCACAGCACTGAACAACACTAACTGCAGGAGTCAGATAAATTAGCTGATGAGCTCTCATGATGAGAGCTGAGGTATTCGCGACTACACTCGCGGCATACATTCACAACACGAGTTCAGTCTGGCGCGTTTCAGTTCATGCCTTTGCAAACTTATCTTTTATAGAAATTAATTTGAGAAGTTAAAAGACTTACATTGCTCAACATAGCTCGGTTTAAATGAGTGCCTGTAGCTGTGAGCTGAGCTCTGAGTGTAATCTCCATCCCCCATGCGCAGATTCAAAACATGCGGAAATGGCTCCCTCTGCTGGCTGTAGTCATTAGCCTTTGGCCAAACATTCCTCCTATGATGCAAATATCGTCAATTTGCATCATAGGAGGAATTTTTCCAGAAATAAAATGCATAAATCTCTTGTCTCATATGAGGGGGGAAAGCACAATCATTTGAATATACTCCAGGGTTTCTACTGATACAAAGCCATATGCTAATCGCTGAAGTAACCCTTTAAGTATACTTAACTTATAAGGACGGAAAAGTCTAAGTAAATTTGGCCTATACTTGTACTCTTTTGTTCACTTAAACAAATCATAAAAGTATAATTGCAGTATAAACTACTAGTTTACTGAGAGTACACTTCAAAGTGTATTTTCATATAGTAAAGAAATGTGCTACTTGTATTAAAATAGTAAACTACTAGTGCAAATGAGAAACCTAGTTTTGCACTTAAAGTTTACTACAGTAACCTATACTTTTATATACTATAAAGTGGGTACAATTTAATCCCAAGCACTTTTGAAATAGTACACTCACAAGTTTACTACTACACATTGCTATTAGTACTTACTACATAAAGCAAAATTAAAAATATACTTGAACATTACTTTTATATACTTATTATTCGTAAGGGGAAGAACACTGTTGCTTGTATGATATTATTTAATAAAATGCAAGGTTTTTTTTGTTTCAGGTTTGAAAATGCTCACATCAGCTGCTGCTATAGCCAGTACTGTTGCCTTGTACCATCGCTGCATGCGTGCCTTTCTTCCTAAAAAACGCAAAATGACCTGGATCTCCACTGGCATCTACTTCCTGTGGAACTTGTTGCTGATTATTCCCCGTGTAACCGCTCTGGCACTCTTTTGCAGTGTATTGCCATGCTACATCATAGCTCACTTCCTCTGTTTGTGGATGCTGCTGGTTTTAGGGGTCTGGAGCCAGAAAACCGATCACATGGAAAGTTCTGGTTGGGAATGGCTCTACAGAGCTACTGTTGGAATCATCTGGTACTTCAGCTGGTTTAACGTATCAACAGCAAGCATAACATTAAAGACTGTTCTCTATTATGGTGTCATGGGGTTGGACACAATGATGCTGCTGGGCTTCTGGTGCTGGAAGGAGTATGAAGGCTGTTTGAGCTCCTTAAAGCCTTACATAGTGATCCCAATACTACTAGGTTTGTACATTGTTGGAATTATTTTGAAAATGATATACTACAGATGGTTTCATCCTAACTGTGATGAACAGAAAATAGCTAAACCCATTGAACAACAGGAGTCAAGACAAGCTGCAGCATTTTATGACATGGTGACAGACTCAATGGGAACAGGAGTACATCGCTCTGCAGCTCCTGCTCAACCTGTCACTGGAGTTCTGAAGAGGGGGAGGAACATGGCTGCTAATTTCTTCTACTAGTTCTTGGTTTAACTCCCCCCATCCCCTCCATTCTTTTATAAATTACCATAATGTAATTACAATTGTATTTACGTATAAAAAAGTATTTAAACACAGAATAAACACTTGTTTTCTACAAATAGCTCTAACGTATTTAATGTGTCTGGAAAATATAAAAATAACATTTTGAATGAATAATAAAATACTTAATGTATTTTTTTCCCCCATTCCTGCATGCAAAATTCTTTTAGCTTTTAAAATGAATAGACGTTATCAAATCAGGCATGTTTGATAGAATAAGATAATCTGAACTGATTTTATATATATATATATATATATATATATATATATATATATATATATATATATATATATATATATATATATATATAATCAGTTCAGATTACCCATGTATATATATATATATATATATATATATATATATATATATATATATATATATATATATATATATATATATATATATATATATATATATACACTTTTGAAAACCTCATGATACAGTCATATTATCTACATTAAGTGTAAATAATAGATATTATACAAGGGCTAGATCATTGTTATAGTTTTTTGTTTTCTGAAAAAATGTGGGACATTGAAGAAGAAGAAGATAAAAGCATCATAAGAGCATTTTTGAGATTCAAGTGTAAGAAAAACAGCATCTGATTGACTGGGTTATGGAGGAAAATCATTTATGAAGAGGTTAAACCAGCACACATCAAAATACCAAACTTAAAGAAAATGAGCGAATGAGCGTATTGATTCATGATTCAGATCGTGTGTCAAACTGCCAAACTGCTGAAATCACATGACATTGGCAATCCGAAACATGGTCGCCAGGCTCTACACAGAGGTTGTACAAACTCACAATTACTTTGGGTGTTGCCCAGTCCGCAGCTATAGATGTCTGTTAGTGAGGCACTGTGCACCAACGTTCAAGAGAAACCCACACTGCGAGTTAAATGAGCCCTCACCTTGGGCTTGGAATGCCAAGACTATGGCATCCATTATCCAGTGGGCCAACTTCTGCTTGGAGATAGCCTTTCCCTTCTGCCATCCTCCATAACAGTCAACGTACAGGCACAAAGTGTGGATGGGAAAGAGCAGAGCAAGGGGCAGCTCTTGCAGGTTCACCACCAGATCCCTAAAAGGAATGGTGAAAACCTTGGCCATGTATCCGAGAATTTGCCGCTAATTGCAGCACGATTCGTTGAGTGAAAATGCTTGCAGGTCCTCCACCCTCTTGACAGACAGGATTTTAAGCTCCACAGAGTGCAGTGGTTCAAAGGGTGCTCTCTTTAAGGCTGTTAAGACCAGAGTGAGGTCCCAAGAAGGTACGAGGTGAAAGGAATTCGCCTCTTTCTCCCTGGCCTTGCACAAATTCTGTGGAATAGGCCTGGAGGAAACACATACTTGCATAGGCCCCAAGGTCAGCTGTGTGCCAGTGCATCCGTGGCAAGGGTCCGACCGGTCAGAAAGTAAAACAACTGGCAATGGGACATGTTCAATGCTGCACACAGCTCTACCTGTGCCTCAAAAATCAGCTCGACCATCTGGGGGTGGAGTTGCAATTCTCCCAGGAGTCTTGTCTGCTGTGAGAGCTCATCAGATGTGAACGGCACGAAACGACCTCATATGCTTTTGAGTCCAGAGGAGGAGATGGTGGGTGATTTGCAGCATGCAGCATGAGTGTAGACCACCCTAATGGTGATGTACGCAATGACAGCAGTGTTGTCTATCCGGAGCAGTACGTGCTTGCCTTGTAGCAGCGATCTGAATCAGTGCAGAGCCAGGCGTACTGCTAGCAACTCAAGGCAGTTGATGTGCCACTGCAGTCGAGGTCTTGCCCAGGAGTCCAAAGCTGCATGCCTGTTGCACATAGCCCTTCTGGTGGTGGAGGAATCTGTTGAGATAACAACATGCCTGGTCACTCTTTCTAGGTGAACTCCTGCCTCGAGAAATGCAAGGTCTAGCAGGCTAAAGGTCTGGCGACAGGCCAGAGTAATGCCCCAGGAGCCTCTGAAACCATTTCATTGGAACCACTCTCCTGTCGTTGAAGGAATTCAGGCAGTTCAGCACTGATTGAGGAGGCTTGTTCGTGAAACGTGCTGTGAGATTGATCGAGTCAAACTCCATACAGAGAAAAGAGATCCTCTGCACGGGGGAGAGTTTTCTCTTTTCCAAGTTGACCCAAAGCCCCAGATGGCTGAGATGGCTGAGCACCATGTCTGTGTTTGCACAACTGCTCTCGAGAGTGGGTCAGGATGCCTTTTGTGAAGACACGAGGTGACAGGGACCGTCTAAAGGGAAGGACTTTGTACTGATATGCCCGACCCTCAAATGCAAAGCGTAGAACTTACTGGCCTTGGATGGGAGACCTGGATTACCCCGCCAGGTAGCAGCACTTTGAGGACACAATTGCATTGCAACAATGTGCTCCACCCGGGGATCTCCATGTATCCTTTGGCCACCTCACTATTGAGGGTAGGGAGAGCAGGAGAGGCACCAGCTCATTTTTGGGCAGAAAACGGTGTCCACATTCTTGTAAGCTCTTCATGCACTTCTGGGAAGAAGGGCACTGGGGCAGGACGCTGTTTGTCAGTATGTGCCACCCTGAGATACCAGTCATCTAGCCTTGAGCACACGGGACCAAGGGGGTGGTCTCCACTAGGTCAACGTTACTTGAAGGGGGCAGCCCAGCTGGGTCTTCATCCCCAGAGCACTCATCATCACTCTCAGTTTCTGGAATCAATGTCTGATCGTCCGCTGGAGTCCCAAATAAAATGCTAGGTCCCCCACGAGAAAGACCAGTGCTACACCCAGAACCCCAACAGCTTGTGATGCACTAGAGGTGTGGGAGGCCCATGGAGTAGCCACCCTGGTTATTAAAATAATTAGCCCTCAGCTGGGCAGAAGAACTAGAACGAGTTATAGGAGAGGGGACCTTTTTGGAGGTATTGGAGTCTTCCTGCAGTTAGTAAATGACTGAAAAGCCACCTCAGCATGCTTTAAGCCTTAACATTTTGCAAGAAGCAGCAGGAATTTGTCTCCTTGAATATCTACTTGAATAGCACTTCAAAAGCTTGAAGTGCGATCTTATATGCACTTCCTTGTATACCTCCTTAGTGGGGTGGGGGCCTGATGCAAATCTCACATGCTGATGTGCATCTCTCAGGCAAGATCCCAATCTGTCAGTTAATTTCTGATGTAACCCTGAACATCACTGACTGATAGGGAACACACACATGCAAACAAATGAAGAGTACACATTCTTGTCAAAGCTGCCAAAGCTGTTTGAGTAAAAATGCTTTTACTTCAGGCTCAGTGTTCAGTCACAATCTCACAGAAGCCAGGAATATTAGACCCAACCTGTTCTTCAACCAACATTAAAAGTCATTTATCAATTATCTGAAATGTATTGCACACTATTACACTGTTTTTCTCACAAACATGTGTAAACAAGAGAAAAATGTCAAAGGCCCGGGGCCCTGTAGCTTCAAATCCATAGGTAATTTTGTCATTATGCAAGAGGTAATATTACTAAATCTCACTCAGCAACATGACTTGCCTCAGAGGATAAGAATGTGGCTTAATAAACATTTGCATAATAGACATTAAAACCGATATATTTCTTACTGGACATATAATTCCAGGATAAGTTTCCCTCAAAACGTCACCTTTAAATGGATTTTAAAGAAATAGCTCACCCAAAAAGTTTACATGATGATTCAGACCTATATAACTTTCTTCGGTGGAATACAAAATAAGAGGTTAAGCTACTCCTTTCCATACAATAAATGTAAGTATTGATTTTGCTACTGCAAACCACTGTCTTCTGAAGTCTTCAACTGCCACAAATGTAGCAAGCCATTCATTGAAATCCCTCCCAACTCCTGCCATAGCTCTGAAATCTCAATTGCATTTGTGTTCATACAAATACAGCATGTCAAAAAATGTCAAGTTTGAGCCATTGATTAAGTCTCATAACTGAATTAGACTTGACAGCTATTGCAAAGGGTAAGGCTGTTTGTGTATAACTTAGATTTAGGTATGCTGCTCAACATATCACTTTGGTGATTATTTTATGGTGATTATTTAAGTTCTATACCCCATTTCCATTCAAATTTCATTGTTCACGCTGCTCTTTTCTATACATTCTCCTAAACACCTCCTTTTGTGCTTCACAAAAGAAAGTTAATAATACAGGTTTGGTGCATAACTAACGTTAAAGATAACAATTCTCAAAATGTACAGAAAGAAATATTGTTTCCATTGAGCACTCTCTAATTTGTAACATTGCCTGGTTTTTACAAGTTCACACGTATTTGACTTGCTGTTCGAGAAGAGGACCCCAGGTCCTATAGCTCAAACAGTAGAGCATGGCGCTAGCAACGCCAAGGTCATGGGTTCGATTCCCAGGGAAAGCAAGAATTGACAAAATGTAAAATGTGTACCTTGAATGCAATGTAAGTCGCTTTGGATAAAAGCGTCTGCCAAATGCATACATGTAAATGAAATGAAACATTATGTAAAGAAGACATGAAGGCTAAAATGCATCCATACCTCTAGAACTGAGGAGTATTTCGGAAAATGTATACATGTGACCCTGGACCACAGAACCAGCCATAAGTTGTGTGTGGGTCAAAATTATTGTTTTTTCTTTTATGCCAAAAAATCATTAGCATGTTAAAAGATAGTAAAGTAAAGATCATATTCCATGAAGATATTTTGTAAATTTCCTACCATAAATACATGTAAAAAAGTATTAGTAGTAGTAATATGCTAAGGACTTACTAAGGACTAATACTAAGGACTTCATTTGGACTTTAAAGGCAATTTTGCAACCTCAGATTACAGATTTTCAAATAATTGTATCTCCAAATATTGTCCTAACAAACCATATTAATGGAAAGCTTATTTATTCAGCTTCCAGATTTTGTATAAATCTCAATTTAAAAAATTACCCTTATGACTGGTTTAGTAGTCCAGGGTCACATATAGATGGGATAGATATGGATGGGTGGATGGGATTGCTGATGGGTGCAAATGAAGAGATCCATGTCTTACCTCCAACTCCATCTATAAGAAGTCCAGTTCCAGAGCTTGGTGAAGGGAAATCAGGTCTCCATGAGAAGAGATTACCAAAATGGTATGTTGTGCTACACAGTGATAGTGATCACAAATACATACATAGATCAAATTAGAGAGAATTGGTGAATAAAAAGGTATTAAATGTAAATAAATACAACAAAGCAACACCTGTGAACCATGTATGTCAGGCCTATTGAACTGAGAGTCATAACATGACAAAAGTTTCAAAGCATGACAAAACATTCAAAAGTATCGGTTCAGTACGATTTATTTATTTATTTATTTATTTATTTATTTATTTATTTATTTATTTATTTATTTTGGGGGGTATGAATACTTGAAACATTCATAATGTTACAAAGATTTATATTTCAAATAAATGCTGTTTTTAACTTTCTAAACAGGTGCTGGTCATATAATAATAGAAATATCATCAAAAAGCTGATTTATTTCACTAATTCCTTTAAAAAAGTGAAACGTATATATTATATTCATTTATTACACACAAACTGATATAGTTCAAATGTTTATTTCTTTTCATTTTAATGATTATAATTTGGAATCAGTCATTGGGCTCAAAGAAGCCGAAAGAATCGCATAAGAATCAGATTAAAATAAACTGAAAATGAAACCATATCCACATATCACCTGTAAACCTGTAAACCTAATCCTTTCTTTGATTCTTAGGAACGTTCATGTCAAAAATGAAAGTTGTCATTATTACTCACCCTCATGGCATTCCAATCTTGAATGACTGTTTCTTCCGTGGAACTAAACAAATGAAGTAATGCCTTAGTGTTTTTTGCCCAGTTAAGACAATAGCAAGACAATGTGCATTCTTGTGTATTAATTTACTTCAATGGTTTCAGAGTAACTAGCTTGTACTGCCTGTTGGGTTACCAAGATTTATAGGAAGCACTGGCATACAGCTACTGTTGGTTTGAACCTTGCAGTGTTTGAGAGATATGGGGGATCTTATTTCTTCATAAATTGAATATGGAGGGGAGGTCCGTCAGATATTTTACTTTATAATGTGTTAAATTTAAACCCATCGATTCACTTCAGAAGGAATTTATTAACCCTGTGGAGCTGTATCGATTAGTCTACTTTTATAATGGATGGATGCACTTTGATGCACGTCTTCAAATTTTGACCCGCACCCATGTAGCAGTGCTTCGCCGGTGCTTCCCCTTCATATAATCCCAAATCAATATCTGCCTAGGAAATCGCCTAGTCTTAATCTGCATCGCTATTTGTACTGGTTATGAATATGCAGGCCACAAGATCTAATTAGGTGGATTTTTTTTATTCATCATTTTTTATTTATCACTTTTACTGGAGACATGCTAGCTGGCAACATAGGATTATATTCATTATGCTAAACTAAGCTAGCGGCGACCCTTCCAAACTAAAAAAAAATGCATGCACTGAGACAAAAATGCATTTACCCTCATATCTACATTTAGGAAAGAAGTTGAATAAGCCCTATTTCTAAACAGTGGAGTGTTCCTTTAATACTTTTTTGTTTTTGTTTTTTTTGTTTTTTTACTTTGTATTTTTCTTATATTTTACCTTTATTCCACTCCGCTGTCTCCACTGTCCTTTGAACGGCTCGTTTGCTTCCTGCTTCTATGAAGCCCATCCCTCCGAAAAACGCAATGGTCTTAGATTGGTAAGATGAAACATACATTGTTTCATGTATTTTTATTGGCTGAAGTGCCAGACACAGGTTGTCTGGAAACGCCACGGCCCTTACCATTACGGGCAGAAGTGTCATCTGCGGTGACTAGCAAGGGTTTATGATGTCACCAACCCGGGAAGAAGCTCGTTGTAGTCCAAACCGGCCGTTTTTGTAGGCAATAAACTGCCATAACTTTAAAAGACAATATCTCCGTTTGCATTGAACTTTCAGCGCTGTAACTTTGCAGATACTGTTTATGCTCGAGCAGCAACATTACACACTAACTAAAGTTAAAAAAGTGAAATCACATGCAACCACCCCCACTTTGACCCATTGTTTGTGTCTGGTCACATGCTTAAAGGTAGGAAAGGTAAAAATTCCCAGCTGGCATTTTAACATTGAGCCACTGTTGAATCAACGTCAGGTGCCAGTGTTGGATAACCGTTGAATTTTGTTTAGATTTTGCAAATCTAATCAACGTTGAAATGGCAACGTCATTCCGACGTCATGTTTCTCAACATAGGTGAATTTGCCAACATTGAAACAATATTGATTTTAGTTTAGATTTTGCAAATCTAATCAACGTTGAAATGGCAACGTCATTCCGACGTCATGTTTCTCAACATAGGTGAATTTGCCAACATTGAAACAATATTGATTTTAGTTTAGATTTTGCAAATCTAATCAACGTTGAAATGGCAACGTCATTCCGACGTCATGTTTCTCAACATAGGTGAATTTGCCAACATTGAAACAATATTGATTTTAGTTTAGATTTTGCAAATCTAATCAACGTTGAAATGGCAACGTCATTCCGACGTCATGTTTCTCAACATAGGTGAATTTGCCAACATTGAAACAATATTGATTTTAGTTCAGATTTTGCAAATCCAATCAACGTTGAAATTTCAACGTCACTATAAAGTCCTGCTTTTCAACATAGTTTTTGTTAAACTGTTTTCACTGAAGTATTGATGTGTTCAACAGTAACACCAAACACCTTGAAATGGATACATAAACACTAAGTTTGCAAACACGCACAGTCAGCTTGGAAGAAGCCAATTGGTCAAAGGAAGACCAGGAAGAAGATTAATAAAGACATTTCACTGACGTAGGAAACATGCTTTATTACATAGCTGCAATTGTGCCAACCTTTCACATCAATTGTACACATGTCAAACTTTTACTTCACCCAAAAATTCTGTCATTAAAGGGTTAGTTAACCCAAAAGTGAAATTGAGGTCATTAATGACTCACCCCAATGTCATTCCAGACCCGTAAGACCTCCATTCCTCTTCAGAACACAGTTTAAGATATTTTATATTTTAGTCCCAGAGCATTGTGGCGATCCGAATCATTGATTCATGGCTGTTTGAATCTTTATTTGAGGTTTGAAAACAAACGCAGAAGAGAAGCCAATGCTGAATAAAATCGTAGTTTTTGTTATTTTTGGACCAAAATGTATTTGTGATGCTTCAAGAGACTCTAATTAACCCACTGATGTCACATATGGACTACTTTGATGATGTTTTTATTCCCTTTCTAGACATGGACAGTATAGTGTGCATACACTTGCATACGCTCTCGGACTAAATATAAAATATCTTAAACTGTGTGTGAAGATGAACGGAGGTCTTACGGGTGTGGAACAACATTAGGGGGAGGAGTTAATGACAGACATTTCATTTTTGGCTGAACTAACCCTTTAAATGACTCGCCTTGTCGCTCCACACCCGTAAGACCTTCGTTCATCTTCGGAACACAGTTTAAGGTATTTTATATTTAGTCCAAGAGCTTTCTGTCCCTTCATTGAAAATGTATGTACGGTATACTGTCACTTTTTATGTTGTTGTTATTTTTGGACCAAAATGTATTTTCATTGCTTTCATTGCAAAAATTCTATCCAACCCACTGATGTCACATATGGACTACTTTGATGATGTTATTATCTTTCTGGTCCTTCTGGACATGGACAGTATACCGTACATACATTTTCAATGGAGGGACAGAAAGCTCGGAGTAAATATAAAATATCTTAAACTGTGTTCTGAAGATGGAGGTCTTACGGGTCTGGAACGACATTAGGGTGAGGAGTAAATGACAGAATTTTCATTTTTGGGTGAACTAGCTTTTTTTAACCTTTAAAAAAAACAGCCCAAACATTGGGCAACATTAAACACAGCTGGTTAAGTCTTCCTTTCTTGTTACTTCTTTCTGCTACCGCCACCAGTCCTCTCAGGTGCATATTTCAAGTCTTTGGCCATGTATTCGTCTACTTTCATTGGCTTTAAGCTCAAGACCGCATCTGATGAGAAAAACAAAAAAAACAGATCAGTATTAGCAAACACTACTCTCTCAAATTAAAATATTTAGCAAATATCAACTTTTGTGGCATTGCCAATGATCAAAGTATATAAATTAGTATTGATCAACATGCAAAGTCATTGATAATCATGTGCTTGAGCGAGCAACAAAAGGCAGTTGGTAGTAACCCTTGCTGCAGGTAGAGAAGTTAGTCTAGAGCCCAGAATGGGGCCATCCTTAAAAATATTTTGGTTTGCAGTAACAGTAAAAAAATTTAAAAAAAGGGTCGGTAGGTAGGTCTATATTTTTTTTCCAAATTTTAATATAAAAAAAAAAGTACATTTTTGGTGATGGTGATTACGTAGGTATGAATTTAAACAAATTGGCATATCGTGACATCACTGACTGGGTCTTCAAGCCGTGCCTTCGGGCGTGTAGGCTAATTGCAGGCTATATAGACAACAAACAAATTGAAATATTTGTCAAAAACATGTTTATTGCATAAATTTCAGGTGCATTCTTTAAGAAAAGGGTCCAACCACCGCTAGCTGTCATTGACTCATAGCTGTCAACCCTCCCTTTTTTTCCGGGTTTATCACGTATTTTAGCTCTTTTCCCGCTGTCTTCCCGTTTTAGTATTTTCCCCGTGATATGTTTCTTATTTTTACGCTCGATTGTGTTAACTCAGAACACGCAACTATCTGTGTCTCTGAAGTGGCTTGCACTTCTTGCCAGACCAACGCATCTGGTGATATAGACTAGTGCATTTGAATATTAAAAAGCAAAAAGTTGTTTTTATGAATTCAATTAATTAAGTAGCTATAAGCAGCTATTCAATCAAGAGCAGTGAGTGAGTCCTTATCTTTTGTTTGACAGACAGCAGTAAAGGCTACTGCCCCTTTAAGACCTAATACAGAGATATGCTCGTCTTTCTCAACTGTATAAAGTTCTCTTAAGCCATATAACTTACAGACTGTCTGATGGATACTCATCAAGATCGACATGTTGACATACTTTTTGTGTGAGTTTATCCGTTCAAACCATAGACTGTAAAAAAATATGGACGTAGCGTCCGTGACGTCACCCATAGGATTCTGATAAGCCGTTCTGAAGCTTAAAGTAGAGACGAGCTGGGCGTTGCCATCTTGTGAGCGAGTCAACTCGTGTCACTCCCGGATAACAGAAAATGGGCAAAAAGGCGGGATGTGCGCGGAGCTGAGGTGACGCAATGACTATAGACGGCGGATAAATGGCTATCCACTTGTAACCACGCCCTTAATTATGCAGAACCTTAAGGTTTTATATAACGTAAACGAATGAGTTATAAAAAAATTCACCCCCCTCAGAGTTGTCATGAAGATCAAAATTAGCCTTATAAGCCAAAACCACAATTTGTACCAGGCTGTAAACATGTTTTTTTCTGCTTTAAAGTTGAGAATTTTAACATGGGGCTCAATGAGATTCTGCTCCCTTCTGGAGCCTGTCCCTAGTGGCCAGTTGAGGAATTGCAGTTTACATTACTTCCGTATTGGCTTCAAGAAAGATCGCGGGAGGTTGCCGCTTGGTTCAAACACAAGACTTGAAAGAACTCAATATTTGCGCGCTGTGAGACGTGCGCGCGCTGCGCACAGAGACAGATCTTCTCTTACTGCAGAGGGTTCTCATTCGCGTCTTCTGGCGAATATACTGAGTGATGATGCCGAAAATGACTGGTCATACCGCAGCACTCGCATGCACTGAACACAGTTTACAAAGATAGACCGTTTTGCCCACGTTTTCTTTTATTATCGCTGTTGTAGTGCACGTGTATCCATCGACAGAACCATGCATAAAGCATTATTTTTCAAGTTACAACCAGTGCCGCCGCTCCCACCACGCGCTGGGGTCGAGCAGAACACGCTACCCATAGCAACGCGTTATGACAACGACATTTCAGACTGACAGAGACGAGATAAACGGCTTTTCCGCCATTTGTTACTGTTTTGTACACGTTGTTATATTAATTATAATTCAAAATCTGTTTTATTCGCCACAATATAGTAATGATAAATGTTGAGAGGGGCACTTTTGATTCATTTTCAAAAAGGGAAGGGGCTCAAACTAAGCCCTCCCCTCTGCAGTGCACTTGCCTGGTGTGTGTAACGTGTCCATGGTCTTGACTCCTGTCACACAATGCGGCGAAATCTCCGACAGGGCTTTAACCTGGCTTTAACAGTCTAACGTTTCAGTGAATGAGAGTATGAGCCGAACCGAAACGAACGCACGTGCAGGCCATAGTGTGACATCCGTTAACCATAGTGTAAACATAGAGGACGTCACGGGTTTCCCTTTCGAGAGAGGTTCCTCGTATTACGTATGGGAAAAACTCCTTTTCTCGAGAATGTGAAGCAAAACTTTTAATAAAGGTATCTATGTAAAGCGCAGTGAGCTGCACGGCCATAGCCCAGCGCGAGGAGCGCTCTGATTGGCCGGGCTGCGGCAACTGCAGGAAACTATGGTGAGGCGGCTGAGAGGAACGAACCAATGGGGGGCGTTCCAGAAGCCCGCCGAAAAAGGTGCTTATATTTGCATACAGGAGGCTATATAAGACCCTAATTCGCCATAGGTGTCAGATTTTATCTCCTTCAGCGATACCTTCGCTGGTCTCCGGAAGAAGCACCGCCGTTGAAAAGGCACCAGCGGAACCTGCAGCTGAGGACGACGGACTCCCTCTCCGCCTTCTCTGCCGTTCCAGCTACGCCATCCGGCGTTATATATCCTTTAAACTGTGTCTATGTTGAGTGTTATATGTGTTTGTGTGTGTGTTGCCGCTGCAACGCCACTTCTAGAGCTTACAGGCTTGTTCTACTCGAGGACTCTCTCGTTCCGCCGCGTCGTTAAGCGCCGCGGAAAGACGGAGCTCTTCTCACTCTCCCTCTGCTCTCGTCCCGTCGCGCTGAATAGCGCCGCGGAAAGAGAGAATGTTAGAGGACATGAGCACACTCAAGCCGAAGCTCTCTTCACTCTGCCGCCGCCGCGGCTCTTCTTCCGCCGCTGCCACAGAGTTGTTCCCACTCTTCTCTCATTCCGTCGCGCTACAGCCGCGGACAGAGAATACTAGAGTGAATAGGCGAACTCGAGCCGAAGCTCTCGTCACTATACCGTCGCGCTGAGGAGGCGCCGCGGACAGACGGAGTTTTTCCTCAGTCTTCCTCTTCTCTCGTCCTGTCGCTCTATCGCCGCGGACAGAGAATACTAGAGTGAATAAACAAACTCGAGCCGAAGCTCTCGCCGTGCTAGAAGCGCCGCGGACAGAGTTTTACCTCACGCTTCCAATTCTCTCGTCCTGTCGCTCTATCGCCGCGGACAGAGAATACTAGAGTGAATAAACAAACTCGAGCCGAAGCTCTCGCCGTGCTAGAAGCGCCGCGGACAGAGTTTTACCTCACGCTTCCAATTCTCTCGTCCTGTCGCTCTATCGCCGCGGACAGAGAATACTAGAGTGAATAAACAAACTCGAGCCGAAGCTCTCGCCGTGCTAGAAGCGCCGCGGACAGAGTTTTACCTCACGCTTCCAATTCTCTCGTCCTGTCGCTCTATCGCCGCGGACAGAGAATACTAGAGTGAATAAACAAACTCGAGCCGAAGCTCTCGCCGTGCTAGAAGCGCCGCGGACAGAGTTTTACCTCACGCTTCCAATTCTCTCGTCCTGTCGCTCTATCGCCGCGGACAGAGAATACTAGAGTGAATAAACAAACTCGAGCCGAAGCTCTCGCCGTGCTAGAAGCGCCGCGGACAGAGTTTTACCTCACGCTTCCAATTCTCTCGTCCTGTCGCTCTATCGCCGCGGACAGAGAATACTAGAGTGAATAAACAAACTCGAGCCGAAGCTCTCGCCGTGCTAGAAGCGCCGCGGACAGAGTTTTACCTCACGCTTCCAATTCTCTCGTCCTGTCGCTCTATCGCCGCGGACAGAGAATACTAGAGTGAATAAACAAACTCGAGCCGAAGCTCTCGCCGTGCTAGAAGCGCCGCGGACAGAGTTTTACCCCACGCTTCCAATTCTCTCGTCCAGTCGCTCTATCGCCGCGGACAGAGAATACTAGAGTGAATAAACAAACTCGAGCCGAAGCTCTCGCCGTGCTAGAAGCGCCGCGGACAGAGTTTTACCTCACGCTTCCAATTCTCTCGTCCAGTCGCTCTATCGCCGCGGACAGAGAATACTAGAGTGAATTAACTAACTCGAGCCGAAGCTCTCGCCGTGCTAGAAGCGCCGCAGACAGAGTTTTTCCCCACGCTTCCAATTCTCGTTCTGTCGCGATATCGCCGCGGACAGAGAATACTAGAGTGAATAAACAAACTCGAGCCGAAGCTCTCGCCGTGCTAGAAGCGCCGCGGACAGAGTTTTACCTCACGCTTCCAATTCTCTCGTCCTGTCGCTCTATCGCCGCGGACAGAGAATACTAGAGTGAATAAACAAACTCGAGCCGAAGCTCTCGCCGTGCTCATTCTACCGCCGCCGTGCTGAAGCGCTGCGGACAGAGAATACTAGAGTAAGTTAGACGAGCGAGCTCGGGCTGTTGGGGATGTCAAGAACAATGTCGCTGCAGCGCGCGCTTACTGTCAAGGAAGTTGTAATGGCTGCCTTGTCATGATAGCGCGCGCCCCTTCCACAGCGCGTTGCTGACTAGAGCGCGGCTTACGTCATAGCACGCGCTCACTGTCAGAGCATAAGGGCGTCGGAAAATGGCTGCCAAGCTAAGCCCTTTTTTCACTCTATCACTTCCAGTCCCCTTTATTCAGGCGGCTGGAAAGGTTTTTACACTGTAGACAAAGTGTCCACTACACAGTGTGCACCCCTACATAAGCACTGTTAATTCAGCCTCACAAAATCACAAATAAATCCCGCCGCGGCCGGATTACACCATATAAAGTCAACTAGCCTTATTGCAGTCAACTAGCCTGTGGTCAAACACGCTTGTCTGCATGCGCGCTTTCAGTCTAGACTAGAGCATAACGGCATTGTGGAATGGCTCACATACCACCCGCACTTCCTTACATTCTCCCAGTTCCCTTAAGTTAAGTGACTGGAGATGAAATATTGCAGTCAACTAGCCTGTGTTAAACACGCTCGTCTGCACACTAATGCTGTGTGCGTTTACCCCTGTGGATTTGCTCACTGGTTTGCACCGTGGGTATTCTACGTAGGTTGTGCGCCACTGCACATTGTTTACACTACACACAAAAGAGCTTTCTATGTAGGAAATGTGCCCACTTTACAGTCTGCACTCCTGCACCCAAGCACTTTTCACAAAGTTCGCTCTCGCACACACAATATAAATGTGAGGCGTGCGCCCACTGCAAAGCCTGCACCGCCAAAACTAACACTATCCCCACAGTGTTACAAGCAGTGTTACAGCACAAGCAACCCGGCTAACAGGCCCCTATTACTAAGCGGCCAGCCCCCGAGTCTAATTCAACCCCTGGCTTTACGAGCCAGGCCTGGCAGGCCATTCCTGGTATATAATATTGGGTGTTGAACATATAAAACGAGGCTCTCGCTACAGTTTTGCTCGCAGACCCCGCGATTCAAGCCGTGGTCGAGCCCTCTGTAAGAAGCAGTGTCAGTCACGCGCTTCTCGCTGAGGCATTGAGACTGTTAAAGGAGAGAGCGGCGAAAACAGTACACCCGACGCTAGCGAGTCAGGTTTTTACTGTCGCTAATTCCTCATGCCGAAAATGGGTGGCGGTCTCAGGCCCATTTTCCAGGCATCTGAACAAAGCACTTATGACACGCTCGTTTCAAGGTGCTGACGGTGAAACAAATCCTCGCGCACATTCGCCCCGGGGATTGGGTTTTCTCAATAGATCTGAAAAACGCATACTTCACGTTACGATAACCCCCCACCCCCACTACAGGCCATTCTTGAGATTCGCCTTCGAGGGGCAGGCTTATCAGTACAGTCATTGTCATAGACTCAAGACTTACGGCATAAGAACCACCACGTCTTGATAATGTACATAAAATCGCTAGGGCAGCCGAGATCAGACTCTGTTCACTGCATGGCTAAGCATCTCCTTTTATGGGCAGAGCACAATCTGAGCTCCCTAAGGGCGGCTTACATGCCAGGTATTCTGAATCAGGGTCCGGACATGTTATCCAGAGGACCCATGTCCCCAGGGGGATGGTCCCTTTACCCGCAAACAATTCAGCTCGCACAGCACACGCTGCCCAATATTTTTTCTGCAAACGCAGGGATGCCCTGGCCCATGTTGGCCCAGACTCCCTCTATATGTTCCCTCCGATCGCGATCCAGCTGCAGCCTGTGCTTTTTAATAGCCCCACTTTGGAAGAACCGCACATGGTTCTCCATACTGTTTCAGCTGTCAGACACAGCCCCATGCCTATTCTGCCAATGAAAGGGAAGGTCTGGCATCCCAATCCCGAGCTGTGGGCCCTCCACGTATGGCCCATCAACGGTATCCGGGAACCTCTCTGACAAGTTATGAACACTATTTCGGAAGCTAGAGCCCCTGCTATCTGGCAGCTCTGCTTTGAAGTGGTCAGTGGTTTTCTAACCAATGTGCTACGCGAAACATCGACGCACACTCATGCGAACTGGCGGAACCGCTCGCTTTCTCCAAGAGCTAATGGATGCGGGTCGTCCCCCCTCCATACTCGGGGTGTGTGTCTCCGCCATAGCAGCTAGCCACGCTCCGATCGCGGCACATTCACTAGGGAAAAGTGATCTTATTGTGTGTTTTCTTAAAGGGGCCAGGAGATTCAGCCCTCCTTGCCCCTACCTCGGTCCCTATTTGGGACCTCGCCATGGTTTTGGAGGCCCTGAAGGGTTCCCCCTCCTAACCACTTCAGAACACGAGCTTGAAGCACATATCACTCAAAACCGTTTTTCTGCTGGCTGTGGCCTCGGTTAACCGAGTGGGTGGCTTACCTGCACTCTCCGTGAGCCCTTCCTGTCTTGAGTTTGGGTCCAGCAACTTCAAGGTTGTGCTCAAACCGAGGCATGGTTTTATGCTGAAAGTGCTATCAACCCCTTCAGTATGCAGGTCTTTGCACTGCTTAACCCGCGTCTCAGAGAGAATAAGACGCAAACCTATTCTGCCCAGTCAGAGCATTGAGATTGTATCTAGAGCGCTCCGCCCCCTTCAGGCAGTCGGATCAGCTCTTCATTGCTTCGGTGGCCGCACTAAAGTTTGTGCTGTCATGAAACAGTCTCTCACACTGGATAGTGGATGCAGTCCCACTAGCATATAGGTCCAGGACCTAACCTGTCCTACAGGCATTTAAGCCCACTCCTCTAGAGGCATGGCCTCATCTTGGGCTTGGTCGTGTGACATTTCTTTGGAAGATATCTGTGCGGCGGCAGGCTGGGCCTCTCCGTCCACTTTTATCAGATTCTACAAGTTGGAGGTTCCAGCTCTACAAGCAGGGCTTCTCTCCATCTAGGCTCTATCTTGACCCTGGCAAACAGATTGCCTTACATTTTGGCCTGTACACATTAGTCCTTAAGCACTATTCATTCATCAAAAGATCCGACTATGTCCGATCAGCTGTTCAAACGAACCGACTCTTCCGGTTCTTCATTCCCCTTATAAGCCGCCTCTGTCGGTGTCTCGGGGGTTTATAACATGTGCTTTGGGTATACTGGGTCAGTCAGCACACACGGCGCTTTACATTGTGTTCCCATACGTAATACGAGGAACCTCTCTCGAAAGGGAACGTACTCGGTTACTTTCGTAACCTCGGTTCCCTGAGAGAGAGGAACGAGTATTACGTTCCGTGCCGTGTTTATGCTTCTCAGGTATCGCTTCAGTCGATCTTAAAACCTGACACCTATGGCGAATTAGGGTCTTATATAGCCTCCTGTATGCAAATATAAGCACCTTTTTCGGCGGGCTTCTGGAACGCCCCCCATTGGTTCGTTCCTCTCAGCCGCCTCACCATAGTTTCCTGCAGTTGCCGCAGCCCGGCCAATCAGAGCGCTCCTCGCGCTGGGCTATGGCCGTGCAGCTCACTGCGCTTTACATAGATACCTTTATTAAAAGTTTTGCTTCACATTCTCGAGAAAAGGAGTTTTTCCCATACGTAATACTCGTTCCTCTCTCTCAGGGAACCGAGGTTACGAAAGTAACCGAGTACGTTTTCTATAAACGAAAGAACGTAGCCTTTGTTTGTATGGCCCAGGCAATTTATACATTTATAATACTTACTAAAATATAATTCATATTATTTTATTACTGTTGTATTAGTTGTTTGAAAAGTAAAAAAAAAAAGAAATTGGTCGGTCTTAAAGCCAATTTACAACCGGCAAGTCGGTCGGACTAAAAGGGAAAAAAAATAAAAAATTGAGTCGGCCCTAAATTGACAGGGTCGGTCGGGTTACGGCAAACAAGAATATTTTTAAGGATGGCCTGGAGTATTTTATTTTTATATATATATATATATATATATATATATATATATATATATATATATATATATATATATATATATATATATATATATATATATATATATATATATATATATATATATAAAGTTTGGACACATTACTATGTGTAATGTTTTTGAAAGAAGTTTCTTCTGCTCATCAAGCCTGCATTTATTTGATCAAAAATACAGAAAAAAAATGTAATATTGTGATCTTATTACAATTTAAATATTTGGTTTTCAATTTATTATATGTTAAATTACAATTTATTTCTGTGAAAAGCTGAATTTTCAGTATCATTCCTTCACCGTCACATGATCCTTCAGCAATCATTCTAATATTCTGATTTATTATGAGTGTTGGAAACAGTTCTGCTGCTTAATATATTTGATGAATAAAAGGTTTAAAAGAACTGCATTTATTCAAAATAAAAACATATTTTCAAATAATATAAATCTCCTTTACTATCAATTTAACACAGTGTTTCTCAAACTTTTTCAGCCCAAGGACCACTTTATCTTCCAATTTTTTTTCTGAGGACCACCTACAGAATCCCACTCTAACACGCCCCCCAAAACCAACAAAATAGGAAGGATAAGCTAAATTTAAGTTTAATATGCAACTGTTTCAAGTCAAAAACGAATCATTCAAACATAAATGCAATAATTTGATCAGAAATGATTATATACATTTTATATATAAAAAGTCTTCCACATAAACCTGTATTTAAATTTTACAAAAATGTAACAAAAAAAAGTTAAGGGTTAGTTACTTTCAGATTCAAATAGATGGTTGGGTTAGGTATGGGGACAACTTAACGTTAAAGGAGACTTTCAGGTCCAAATCTCTGGAAAAAAGAAGAAAGAAGAATGTGACGTGCTAAAGATGTATAGATATTCTTATGCCTCTCCCTGATTGGGTAACGGTAGTACAAGACAAAAACATTCAAACTGATCTAATATGTATAACGTTAGCTTCATGGAGCGTACACATACACGCCGGTGGAACGACAGACTAACGGCAGTTCGCGGTTAAACTAGTCTGCCCGTAACGTTACACTTAACGGCGGTTCGCGGTTAAACTAGTCTGCCCATACGTCTACACACACACAGATAAGAACGGCGTTTGACGGTTAGCTAGCACTAACTCCGGTTCGCGGTTAAACTACGTTAGTCTGCCCATATAAACACATAATTAATTAACACAATACGTATATGGACCAGAGTCACGCACACTCAACATTTATTTAGGAATTTTCTAGTTATAAAATGTGACTTCAAAAACTTTGCTTACCGTCTGAGCTGTTATGCCCAAATTCAGTCGAATCGGTCCAGGTCAGAACCTGCGAGGCTGACGATGACGACACAGACCCACTTCGCGCACGCGCAAGCAGGTGTTGTGTGGAACCGTCAGAGCCTATTGGCCTTTGTGTGATGGACAGTCGCCGTCCTCCAATCAAGCCATAGATCTTGTATTCGTGCGTGTGTGTGTGTGTGTGTGTGTTTCCGTCCATATGTGTGTCTATATATATATATAGCTCTGGAAGAAAAATTAAGAGACCACTTAATATAAAAATTAACTTAATATATACAACTTAATATATACAAATTAAAATGCACCAGAATGCAGGAAATCACATCTACAAAATTTAAAATTGTATGGGGGAAATGTATATCCCCAGACCCCCACACAAACAGCCCCACATATAATATTTTCACCAGCCGCCACTGCATATATTGTTCTTGTATGGAATGACTAACCAAAATGATCAATCGGACTTGCTGTCAAAGTAAGCCATAAGATGTAGAAAGTGCTCAACAAACGTTTAATTCAGAGTTGATATTTCAACGTTGTATCATTATTCATGTATCAACTCTTTTTCAACAGTTAATTGATCAGCATTGTTTGGACGTTGTTCCAACGTTATTTTTCTACTAAGATATTTCAACAAAAATTTTAAAAGTCATGGTTGTAAAAATAATGTTGATTTGACGTACAACTCAAAACTTGTTGATATTTCTATGTTGAATTCTTAGTGAGTTAACAACACCAATTCAACTATTTGGTGTTCAACGTTGTTTTGACGTTGAAACAATGTTTTTTCATAAACTGACATTATTTCAACTACATTTAAACGTTTAATGTCAGTTGAATGCCAGCTAACTTTTTTTTCCAAGCTTGTTTAAACTTTCTTTATATATCAATACATAATTAAAATGTAAGTACTCTGAAAAAGAAATTATAAAAATTGAGTGTCTGTAGACCTCTCACGACTGTTTTAAAGAAAGCTCTTTATTTTCATTCACTCCACCTTCACCCTTCTGGGCTCTTTCCAAAGCCACGCCCCCAAAATACATGAACGCTCTACACCGGCCGCTCAGCTGGAAGATGCTTTATTTACCTCAGACGAGCGGTGTGCATGTAGTGACAACATGTCAGAATCACATGTAATAAAAAAATCAAACTTTATCAGTATGAATATAAACAAATAAGATGTCTTTTAGTACTCACTATCAAGCTAGAATGGTAAAGTTTAAAATATATTTTTGTTTGATTTGGTAACGAGCTAGTTATATTTATAAGGCAAAGAAAATGGGTAGCATCATGTTTTTTTCAATAACATCAGTTATACTGTGATGAAGATGAATTTCGTGTAAGATTCATAACATGCTGTGTTTTGCATGTAAGAGTTTCCATGATGAAAGCATTGTTGATTAGCAGCAGCTAAAGCTAACTTAGCTCTAAAAAAAGATCTTGGATACGGTGTACTAGCTTTTGCACATGCATTTTGTTATCTAAAGTTAATTTTGGCGAAATTCAACACAACAGCGATCAACTTGAGCTAAGCATATTGAGTATTTATCATCTCTAATGGCTAAGTGTATAATATTGTAACTTTATGCTAAGTAATGTTATTAGCTATATTAGGCAGCTTCATGAGCTCTTGATACATGCTTCATGAAAACCTAAACCAAAAAAACGTATAATCAAAATGAAAGATTACCTGTCCAGCAGAAATACAGCAGCAATGAGGCGTTTTTCAGGTCCCTCAGTTCTCACCATCGTTGAAAAGCCACGCAGATATTTACTCGCGTTTGATTTCTTTGTTTATCCAAAGACTTTCTGTGCATTGCCTTTTCTCGTACTGTCTTCCTTTTTTGCATTGTTTGCCTTCGCTGACTGCAAAACCCTGCACTGTGAATTTTGAATGTTCTTTCTCTGCCATTGTTTTGCCTCGGTTTCTTGCCTCTTAAACTGCTCAAATCAAACGAGCGCGCGCATGTGGGCAGATGCTGTAGCGAAAGCGGTGGTCGCCATGGTAGCGAGAGAGAGTGACAGTCACCCAAGCCAATCATTTGTTTCGTCCCGAACGAAAATAATGAGCGGTATTTATTGCAGATTAAAAAGTCTAGAGTCACTCGGTTTTTATACTCTCCTTTTCAGAGAACTTACATTTTAATTATGTATTGACATATAAAGAAAGTTTAAACAAATTTGGACAAAAGTGTTTTAGATCAGTCCGTCCTACCCTGCCTTTTTCATCACTCACTATCTCACTCATAACTCATTCAAAGACATGTGAGGAGGAGTTTATGTGTGGGAGTATAGTTTACTTTCTCTTTCAGATGTTTAACAGAATATATTTCCTCGCAAAAAGGAGGTATTTACTTTGTCATCATGCTATAAAGATCACTCACACAGGGCTCAATCATGGAGGAGTGCTTCCCTTTTCATTACTCTCTGTTGGAATATTTGTTTACTTTGGGGGGATTGTGTTTTTTCCTGCTGGATATAGCGCTTGACATTTGGACTGTTGTGTCATTTTATCAAGATGGTGACTATGTGTATATGGCGGTGATGATCTTTCTCCTGCTAGGCTCTTCAGTATTGTTACAGGTGTTCAGTTGGCTCTGGTATTCTGATTTTCTGGATAAAAAGCTTGAGACTAAAGTGGAGGAATTTGCAAACAGTCATACACTGATCACACCACTCCACTTCCTTCAGCTTGGAGTCTACCTCAGGTCAGTGACAGATTTGCTTCTCAATTTTCCTATAGTCTTGTGGGAAAAATGACTGTAATGGTTTTAAACACTTATAGCTGCATGTTTATTGCAATTAAATGAAAATACATTATAGTTTAAATTTACATGAAATGGAATTTGTTTGTTTTTTGCATTTTGCAATCTTTGCATTTCATAATTATAATTTTTTTATTTGTTTGAAACATGGTTACATTTTACTGCTGAATGTTCTGACAAGCCTTTATGGTAAACTAAAATATACTTTAATGTAATTTCTATTGACCTGAATGTCATATATTTTAATATAATTACACATTTGGGTTAAACTTTAGAAAAATGGTCCGTCATTAATAAGTAACTGCATGACTCATTAGTAACACTAACTAATATAGAAACAATCTTAAGTAATATAAAATTTAGAAGATAGTTCCTTATTAGCAATTACTTGACGAGATTAGCCTCATTAATAACTATTATAAAGAATATTATTACAAATTATAAATAACATTATTGTGTGTCTGAGATATAATCTGTCATTATTTTTACTCTGAACATAGTCATAAAATGCATCACTATTTACTCAAGTGTTGCCATAGTGACTTGTTTTCATATAAATAATGGTCCAGATCACTAATAGTCCTTGAAGAGTGACGAAGTACTTGAGTAATTAATGGTGCATTTTATTAAGAAAAATAAATAAATAAAAATGCACTCTTCAAGAACTACTAGTGATCTGGACCATGTTATTTCCATGTTAGAATAATGGTCCAGATCACTATGAATAGATAAAACTTGAGTAATTAGTGATGCATTTTATGACCATTTGAGAGTTAAAAAAAGACAATTGCTCACATGTTGTGATTATGGGTATAATTATTACCGGCATTACTCAGTTAATTAATTTGTCATAGCTACCTATTGTTTTTAATGATGCCAATTTCATTCAGTAATTGATTACCTAATAAGGACTATATTCAGAGTTTAGTCCTAAATTTGACATTTCTTACTGATAGTAGTTAAACTTGTTTCCATTTTAGGTAATAGTAAGCCGAAGTGTACTCATTAGTCTTATTATATTATTAATTAATATTATTAATATTAATTGTTCCTCAAAATCTTTATCTTCGTCAGAAACGGGATGAAACGGTTGGATGCATAGTGTCATGATGGACAATATAATGTATGTGTTTATGTATTTTTCATTCACATTGCCAACCAGTAAAACTGTCAATCAGAGCCGATTTCCACATTAATATTCATGACCCTTCCAAATAAGGCAAAAACAGACAATTTCATTCTAGGCACAATTTCTTGGGTTGTAAATAAACCTGTAAAACCGTATCTGGACAATTTTTCTCCTTAAATAAGTCACATACTCTCTATGTAGATATCAGAGAACAATTTAATATTTTGTTTCAACTCATTCTAGGGCACCTTTAAATAATATTGAATAACACACTACAGTAAAAATTATAATTAAGTAAAAGGTTTGTTTTCTTGTCATTAGAAATATCATCATTTGTGTTTCAAAGAACAGTATGAGGGTAAATGGTGAGCGAACTTTTTGGTCTGGAGTCAAACCGTTTACACAATTGTAATGTAGAACAAAATCCAAACTGTGGATCAATGTCGTCAATGTTGGCTGTTGTAAAGTATTGTATTTAATGTTGCTTAAGTAAATGTAAGTATCTCGTGGTCACAGGTATGCTGGAGTGATAGAGAGTTCCACAACGCATTGTCTTAAACAAGAAAAGAACCAGGATATGGGTGGCCTGAACCCTGACTTTCAGATGCTTCGTCTATTTGAGGCATTTTTTGAAAGTGCCCCACAACTCACACTTATGATGTGTGTAATGTTACAGAAAAGAGAGCTGGAGCTTTTTACAGGTTTGTCTCAAATCCAGAACACTTCAAATCTTTGTTTCTTTCAGATTATAGTTCTTATGTGTCTCTGAAACACATAAAGTAACTCACTCTAAATAAATTTTGGGTTATTTGGAAACCCAGAGTAAACCAGTAAATATTGGACAGAACACATGCATATACAAGAGATATTTTAATATATTTTAAGCTGCTTTTTGGGTTTTATACACTACCCATTTGCTGGCAATTTTTTTGACAGTGGGTCCAAATTTTATATAATATAGAGGAAGTCTAAAATCTGTATATATATATATATATATATATTAAAGCAGCACTAGGTAACTTTTCAACCTTCATAATATATTTTTTAAGACTCTTGTGATGATAAATCGACTTACAATAGGTTGAATGACATGTCTGCCATAGCCTGATGGGGTCTGTATCGTTTTTAATCGTACTTTTAAACTTCGGGTTTCGGGTAGTAACCCGAGAAAAAGAAAAGAACTACAAAATTCGACTGCTTTATGGCATATACGTCACTTCCACCAACACACACACTTCCTTACATTCGGACGTGCGAGCCCAACTTTGTTCGTCGGATAATATAGTCATGTCCGAAGCAGCAGAGACAAATAAGAAAGAAAAGGTTTTGTTGGAGGAAAGCAATAAGAGGAAATGAAAAAATGATGGGATTAAAGGCAGGACGAGGATCAAAATGTGACCAGGGTTTGCTCGTCGGCGTGAGCTGAAGGAGGCGTGCCCGACCGATGCTGTCATGCTTGTTACGGTGAGCTACCACTCAAACATTGAACTGAAGTATCATATAGATTCTGTAAAACGCTAACCAATAGACTACTATAATGATGCTGACTTGTAAACGTGAGCATCATGATTATTTGGCGTTTGAAAAAAATAAAACCCATGAAATTATATTCATATGACATGCTGAAACATATGCCACTGACTGTAACGTTACCTGGGATGAAGACATTTCACACGCGACGCCAGAAGAACTGTTCAGGGGAACTGTTAGTGCTGCACCGACCCGCGGGACGCTTTTATGAAGTTATTTGGCCCGCACCGCACCACTGTATATATTTTTACAACACGCCGCGCACCCGCGACCATTAAATAGACATACGGGGTCCGCGGGTTATGAGACGAACCGCGCATCACTAGTTCAGGGCTATCAGGGTTGTCATGTCAACAAATGCACGCGCGATGGCATCCCCTGTTGTAGGATGACTGAGCTTACGACAGTAGTTGAGGACATTATTTTTTCCAAACTGTAGGGGGACCCCGAGAGCAAAAGTAGCCAAGTGGGGCTTTAATGTTAGACGAGTTACATCAAAACGTACTAATGTAACCCCCATTCCTTGAAGGAGGAAATTGAGACATAGGACTGATGTCATGGGGTCTTGCCTCTTGCCTGGGAGCCGAATCACCCCCAAGTGGTAACAATGGACATTGGCCAGTGAGATTTGCATGTTGAGTGCTATCCGACATATGGGTATAAATATTACCGGCATTACTCAGTTAATTCATGTTTTGCTGAGGAGCTGAGAAATTCAGCAGTGGTTAAAGGTTGTGGCAGGAAGACATAATGTAACGCGGTTACATTAGTAAACTAGACGTTCCCATTCAGTCAGTCACTTTCAATGTTAGGTTGGACTGGCATCATGGGATTCATATGGAAAGTGCCATAGCCACTGAACTGTGTTATGAGGGTTGGAGAAGCTGGCAAACTGACGCATGCCCTTTTGACAACTGTTTTCACAATGTCGTAACCTACCCAGCGCCCCATGTAAGCCAGAGGAGGTAGTCCTCCATACCGAAGGGGATGGACGGGACAAGGTTTACACTAGGGAGGGTCGAAGCTGCTGTTATACCTCAGGAAAGAGTGTTTCCGAACTCAATTCCCATCGGTTTTCAGCCATGACAAAAATGCTAAGGTAGCATGCCCAGTCTCAAAGGAAGGAAAAGCTACAGAGATCAAATCCTGCCTGAAGAGAGGTAACGTGTGGAGGTTACACATATGGACTGACCTGTGGGGCAGTGCTACATATGGAAGATCTCTGCTGCAAGTCCTTCCTAGCCAGGGAGGAGCTACTACCGAATGGACATGGCAGAGCAGAGCCGCCCAGGGAATGATAAAGATGTTAGCTGTCGCTCAGCCCACAGCTCTGCAGATGTCTGCCAGATTGGCACTGTGTGGCAACACCCAGTGAGTTCTCACCCCAAGGGGGCACAGCTCGCCTCAGGAATGGTACGCCAAGGTGATGGCATCCAGTGAGCCAACCTCCATTTGGAGACAGCTTTTCCCTTCTGCTGACCTCCAAAGCTGACAAAGAGATGTTCTGACGCTCTGCGTGCGGACCTCTGGGGGACGCACTTGAAAGTTCACTACCTAATCCCGAAAGGGATTGGTGTGAATTTTGGGCACATATCCCAGATGAGACCCCATGACATTAGTCGACGTAATGATCACGTGTTGAACGTGAAAGACTGAATGGGCAACACCATTACCTTGTGCCATTTTGTTTGTCACACATTCAACCCATCAAATGCATACCAAAGCCGCATAGCGCACGGGACCAACATGGCTCCTATTGTAGTCAGTGGAGTGAACGACAACTTTACTCATGACAGCGATGTTGCCCCATGTTTCTTTCATCCCTGGTCACGCATTTGTTTGGCAGTAGATGAAACTCCAACGGTGGCGCCTTGTCCCACACTGTTCGCTTTGAGTGTAGATCTGGTGTGCTGCATTTGTGAAAGGCTAGCACTCTAAGCAGATGTTAGTTGAGACGTAAATGCAAACTAAAAAGGTCAGATGTAAGTGCACAGACATTTTCCTATTTGTACAGTAATAATTTGATAGGAATACAATGTAATACAAACCTTAATTTAATTCAGGAAGTTTTCTTATAGAACACCAAATTACCTAGCCTGACAAGCCAGACCCACATCAAGATGTTTGGTCTGGGAACTCACCATTTTTTTTAATTGTTTTAATAGAATATTGCAGATAGTTTTTTATTATAAACAATTTATCCATGCAAATACTTATTTTAAGTTCACTCATAATGTTCAATCATAATAACTTCCCCTCCCTCTTGTAGCAGCATCTCATCTCTTCTCCGATGATGTGTTGCGTTATTGGCAAAAGAGGGACATCTTGCAACTCACATGAGATCACAGCAATATCAAACCAGAGCCGGATCTCACGAAAATGCGTATAAATAGTACGAGTGTGCAATCTTGTGAAATGTATACGGCAAAATGAGTTTTGGCGTGCATATGGTACGAGGTTTTTCGCGTGCATATGATACACATTTGGCGTATTATATGTACGAACCCCCCAACCCCACCACCGTAATCCTACCGAAGTGCGTATCATATGCACGCAAAAAACTGCGGCGCATTTGCACGCCAAAACTCGTTTTGGTGTATCCATTCCACGAGATTTCACACTCGTACTATTGATAAGCATTACCATGAGATTGTGTTGCAAACCACATTGATTCAAAAATCTAATCAATTCCAGATGGACAAAATCATGTCCTGCCCTATTTTTTTGTTTTGTTTACGAAGCCATTTCACTCTGATATGTCACAGTAGAGAATAAAAGATTATTGTAACTTCCATTTAATGCAGACTTTAAAGTGATCATTAACCCAAAAAGCAACATTCTGTCGTTATTACCCATCTTCATGTCATTCTGTGATTTACATGAAACACAAAAGACAGTTTTTAGCTCAAAAGACAGAGATCTTTTACTCTTTTCCATATAGAGAAATTGGATTGGAACTGGTGGTAACAAGCACCAAAAAAAAAGTAACTTTAAAGTTGCATGAAATGGAAATTGTGTCTTTTCTTCTCTAACCAGCAGCCATATCCCTGTAGCCCAAGATTGGTTTCCCACTGAAGGGCTGAGCCTGGTCAGTACCTGGATGGGAGACCAACTGGGAAAACCAGGTAGCTGCTGGTAGAGGTGTTAGTGAGGCCAGTAGGGGGTGCTCACCCTGTGGTCTAACACCCCAGTATAGTGATGGGGACACTAAACTATCAAAGAGCACCGTCTTTCGGATGAGACGTTAAACCGAGGTCCCGACTCTCTGTGGTCGTTAAAAATCCCAGGATGTCATTCGATAAAGAGTAGGGGTGTAACCCCGGCCTCTCTGCAAAATTTGCCAACTGGCCCCTGTCCATCATGGCCTCATAATAATCCCCATATCCTGGTTGGCTTAATCACTCGGCCTCCTCTCCACCAATCAGCTGGTGTGTGGTGAGCGTTCTGGCACAATATGGCTGCCTTCGCATCATCCAGGTGGATGCTGCACATTGGTGGTGGTTGAGGAGATTCCCCCCTCTATGTAAAGCGCTTTGAGTGCCTAGAAAAGCGCTATATAAATGTAATTAATTATTTTTATTATTATTATTATCTACTGTGATGTACAGTATATCCGAGTGAAATGGCTTCTTAAACAAGAGAGTAAAAACTATACCCTAACCCAAAGTAGGGTGTGACTTGGTTTTGACCATCTGGAGTTGATTGGTTTGTTGGATCCCTATTGTCTGCTGATCGCTTCAGTCTTGTGTGTAAGGTTGTTGTTTTTGATTAAAGATTACGAGGACACATGAATAAAAAGAAATGTGCATGCACAAATTATTTACAGAAAACACTGCAACATTCCATTAAAAAAATCACAGTTGTCCATTTTTATTTAATAGGGACTTTGAATTTGAAGAACTAAGAACAAACTTCATTGGTTCTTGTGTCACACATATGTACCATATTTGATGTGTTCTATGTTCATGTTCTGTGTTCATTTATGTGTGAAAAAAACTGTTAATTCTAAACATTGATTCATTCAGCAGTGCCAATGTGTCTTTTTTAGAGTCTCAGCATCAGCATGGCTGTGATTATGTGCATCACCCGCATATCAGAAAACAACTATTGCTTGTGTGATATTGTTTAATAATTTTTGTTTCAGGTTTAAAATTCCTCAAATCAGCTGCTGCAATAGCCTTTACCATATCCTTGCACCATCGCTGCATGCGTGAAAACGCAGAAAACCGTGAGATTAGCTGGATCTCCACCGGCATCTACTTCTTTTATAACTTGTTGCTGATTATTCCCCGTGTAACCGCTCTGGCACTCTTTTGCAGTGTATTGCCATGCTACATCATAGCTCACTTCCTCTGTTTGTGGATGCTGCTGGTTTTAGGGGTCTGGAGCCAGAAAACCGATCACATGGAAAGTCCTGGTTGGGAATGGCTCTACAGAGCTACTGTTGGACTCATATGGTACTTCAGCTGGTTTAACGTATCAACAGCAAGCGTAAAATTAAAGCCTTATCTCTATTATGGTGTCATGGGGTTGGACACAATGATGCTGCTGGGCTTCTGGTGCTGGAAGGAGTTTGAAGGCTGTTTGAGCTTCTTAAAACCTTACATAGTGATCCCAATACTACTAGGTTTGTACATTGTTGGAATTCTATTCAGAATGATATACTACAGATGGTTTCATCCTAACTGTGATGAACAGAAAATACCTAAACCCAATGAACAACAGAAGAAAAGACACACTGCAGGACTTTATAACGTTGATACAGAGTCTCTGGGATCTTCTGAAGATGCTGCAGCTCCTGCTCAACCTGTCACTGGAGTTCTGAAGAGGGGGAGGAACATGGCTGCTAATTTCTACTACTAGTTCTTGATTCAACTTTTCCCAAGACCCCAATCCCCCACCCCAGTTCTATCATAAATTATTAAATGCAAGTTTTAGAACAACATTTATACACAGAATACCTTGTTTTGTACAAAAATAGCTAATTTTAAACTTTCTGAAAAAAAGTCTCATCTCTTTAAAGTAATCTAGTTCTCTATATTATTATCTTGTTGTGTATTATTATTAAATGGTGGGTTTCAAACCAAGTTGGTTTGAAAATGGACAAACTCAGCAGTTGGGTTAAATGTTTGTTGGATTTTCAACCCAACACTTGTATACATACATAGCCTACATCCATCCATACATATATACTTATATGTATGTATGTATGCCCTGTATGTATGTGTGTGTGTATGTATGTATGTGATAACATCTACAGTTTTCAGTTGGCCAAATTGAATTTATGTGAATTGATGTAATTTAATTCAAAGAAATTCAATTTGTTTTGAGTGTACGTGTTCAATAGAGCAAGATGGTTAAACTGAACAGATTCTGAATGACTATTGGAGATCCAACTACACTATAAATGACATTTTTTTAAATGTATGGTACAAACAAACATAGAATAAATAAACAAACTGTGGTTGCCAAAACTTTTCATTTTCTACTTACTTTTCAAATGTTATAGATTTAACTTAAATTTACAGTAAAAAAAAAAAGTCATTCAGGTATAAATATTAACAATGGTGTGAATGTTGCCATACCAAAGCCTGAGAAATGTTATGAACAAGTGAACTTTGCAAGCACAGACTTTACTGGGCGCTTCAGAGTAGAGATCGGTGAACAGTCTTAAAGCAAGAGCCCCAGTTTATCCTTTGTTTAAATCATAGCATCAAAAACGTATAATTGGAATAGTTAAAGGATTAGTTCACTTCAAAATGAAAACTTCCAGATAATTTACTCACCCCCATCTCAAAGATGTTCATGTCTTTCTTTCGTTAAAAAAATATTCCAGGATTTTTCTCCACATAATGGACTTCAATTTCAACCAACGGGTTGAAGGTCCAAATCAATGCAGTTTTGACGGGCTTCAAAAGGCTATGTACGATCCCAGCCGAGTAATAGGGTCTTATCTAGCTAAATGATTAGTCGTTATCCTAATCTATATTAAAATAATAATAGATTTTATTTATAACGCACTTTTTATTCCGAGGAATCTAAAAGAGCAACAATCGAAAAGGGAAAAATAACAATACAACTTATTAAACTGTTTGTACACTTACAAAGTTCTCAATGCTTCGGTTTGCATGTAGGGACCCTCATTATGCTACCGTGTTAGTGTGAGGCTATTTTGAGCCTTGTTAGTGGTATTAACTAGCGATTTAATTTAACTTACTCCTAATCTGTTTTTAGAGATTAAACTCTATACATTCCATTTTCATTAAAACTTCTACTCGGTAACCATGTGTTAATTACCCCAGGTTCATTTTTCACCGGAGTTGTCCTTTAAAAATAAATGTAGTATCGCACATTCCTAATATTAGGATCCAAAGGAAGCTTATGCAGTGACTGTGTTCTTCCACAATATCTTGCTATCTTCTTCCACATGTTTATTGCTGCTTGCTAGCTGATCCGATGAGTCGGTGGGCGGGGCTACTGAATTACACGTGCTTATTATTCTGTAGAGGCACGTTTCACCACTAAATGACTTCAGGATGAAGCACACAATCGTTTTTTCGTCTATCAAAGCTTTTTTTGACTAACAAGGAAATTTTCATCTCTGAAATTTACAGGATAATCTTATATTACCATGACCTTTTATATATCAAATGCTCAAGGGAAAGTTGATTTCTCAATTCATCATCCCTTTAACCACTGTTTTCTAAGTTTGTCCACCTTAGGGACACCAAACTAATGGGGTGTTTTTTCCAACATGGCAACAACACTATTAAAGCAGATCATGTTTTTCTTCTCTAGCACAGTTCAACCAGGCCTCATTGCCTATTCTGTGGGCATGGATTATTTTTTTTAAATGAGTGACATTGTGACTTCACAAGATCTAAAAAAAAAAAAATTGTGTTGTAGTTCTTGAAAAGTGTTTGTGTGAATATGTCCCTTTGTAGAGGACTTTGAGCTTTGTAACCTTACTAAGGCTCACTAAAGTGTAATATAGCTGCTTTATATTTCAAAGACAATAATTATGAATGTACTTGAGTCTTACTTAAGTGGGTTTAAAAAGCATCCTTAATTTCAGATAACTTCCATTAATATAAATGTAAAACAATTGACATTTAATTGCAAATAACATACAATTAAGTGTCCAAAAACATCACACTGCTCTTTTAAAGTATATTACTTCTGTAATAAGTACTGTAGTAATTAGCTAGAGATCAGAGTAAACAAGCCAAGCAGGTAGGCCAGCCTCAAAGTATTTAATGAAGTTCACTTACACAAAACCATAAACAGTGTAGGTACAGATATTTGCTTCTTCAGCCAGGTTGAGTTTGAAAATGCCAGAGGTTCTCTTGCTGATCTAAAAGCGTAATTCCAGGGCTAGATCGAGCACTTATTCTCTGGCTAATAGAGCCATTTCATCCCTTGATTGTCTATGCATTGGTAACAAATCCCAAAATCGCATGATACAGTCACATATCTTCAATTAGGTGTAGATAACAGACAGTATACAGGGACTAGATCATTGTTTTTGTTTGTATTTTTCCCCTGAAAAATGCAGGAAACTAAGTAGGACATAGAAAAAAAGCACCAGAAGAGCATTTCTGAGATTCAAGTGAAAGAATAACAGCATCTGATTGGCTGGGTTATGGAGGAAAATGATTTATGCAGAGATGGAGTCAGCACACATCAAAAGTACCAAACTTAAAGAAAATGACAGATAACGGCATAGGCCTATGAGCTAACACTTCACCAGAGGAACAAACATATGTTTGTCATATTTCAGTAATTCCCTTTAAGATAATACATTTACTGAATGGTGATTATATTTAAAAGGCACAATATAAATATGTACAGGAAAAGAAACACACAGACACACACACACACACATACACACACACATCTATGCAAACAATGAAGAGTACACATTCTTAATTGTCAAAGCTGCTTGAGTAAAAATGCTTTTTCTTCAGGCTCAGTAATGTTCAGTCACAATCTCTCAGCGGCCGGGAATATTAGACCCAACCTGCTCGTAAAACCACCTTTAACCAACATTGAAACAATCATTTACCACTGACCAGAAATGTATTGCACACTATCACACAGTTTTTTCGCCAAACATGTATGAACTAAAGAAAAATGTCACAGGCTTGGGCCTTGTAGCTTCAAATCCATGGGTAATTTTGGCAAATCATTTTACAAAATCACACTCAGCCACGTGACTTGCCTCGGGACAAGAATGCAGTTAGTTCAAGTGGCTCGTAATTGCATTATTGACATTTAACAGCTATATAGATGTATAATTCCAGGAGTTTAATTTTCCCTCAAACCTTTATATGAATTTTAAAGAAATAGCTCACCCCAAATTTTGCATCATTTATTCAAACCAATGTCAATTTAAACGTATATTAGTTTCTTCAGTGAAACACAAAATTAGGAGGTGTTAAGCTACTCTTTTCCATACAATAAAAGGGAGTATGGATGTTGCTACTGCAAACCAAAGTCTTCTGAAGTCATCAACTGCCACAAATGTATTAAGCCATTGATTGAAAATCCCTTTTCCTCTCATAGAATGTCAAGTTTAAGCAAATGATTCAGTCTCATAACTGAATTAGAGCTACAGCAAAGGGGAAGGCTGTTTGTGTATAACTTAAGCCATTAAGAAAATACAATTTAGGCATGTTACTCACATGACTTTAATCACTTAACATGCTAGACGTTTTTGACTTTGAAAGCCCCCATTCCCATTCGAATTTCATTGTATGGAAAAGAGCAGCGTAAACATTTTCAAATACATCTCCTTTTGTGCTTCACGACAAAGTCAGGAATATAGGTTTGGAGCAAAAGTAACGTAAAAGGTGACAATTATCATTTTTGGGTGTTTACATCTTTCAAGAAAAAGGGACAACATGCATAGATAGAAATATGGTTTCCATTAGGCACTCCCGAATTTGTATTATTGTCCAATTTAAAGCAGAAATTAAGTGTGTATGAAGGGTAAAATGCATGTAGACCCCTGGAACGGAGGAAAATTCATATATATAGATGGAGCAAAAATTAAACATGATTATGCTAAACCCTGTAGGTACCATCTAAAGACTGATATTAAACGGGCGACGTCTGTGATCCATTTTAAGAACTGAAAAACAGCATTTCTTGGAGGCGTCTAAAAAATGTAACCTGCCATCTCGTAAGTACCAATTATCCTGACCTTTGAAATGAGGACAAATCAAAATGACTACAACTTTCTTTTCAGCCCTTTAAAAAGTTTGAAAAAAAAAAAAAAAAACTAAAAAGAGACAAATAAGTTCCCTCCTAAGTCTCTGTGCTAGTGCAGACTTTTGGTCATTGGTTGTTCCTTTGGTGAATCCAGTTACATTGAAGATGGTAAAGCTACATCCTTTTTCCAAGAGAAAGATGCAGTGAGAATGGGAGACAGTGTTTTCCTCCTTTCCGCGCATAAGGTGGCGTGTTGTCTGAGTGCAAAGTTCAACCTAAGAGGAGGATAGCTGCCATTGAGGGAGTGGAGGGCTTGTGAGATTGTGTCGTGTCACAGATCTTCTTGAGTGTTTGTCTATGACTGCTATTGTTCCAGACGCTACTTCAGCTGCTCCACGGATGCGATGGATAAGGACGGGTGGATGGGATTGCTGATGGGTGCAAACGAAGAGATCCATGTCTTACCTCCACTCCATCTATAAGAAGTCCAGTTCCAGAGCTTGGTGAAGGGAAATCAGGTCTCCATGAGAAGAGATTCGCCAAAATGGCATGTTGTGCTAAAGAGTGATAGTGCAAACTGATTAGATCACAAATACAAATCAAATTTAAGACAATTGCCCAATAAAAATGTAATAAAATGTAAATCAAACAATTAAGCAACACTTATTAACCTTGTCAGGCCTATTTAACTGAGTCAAAACATTACTTAAAGGAACTGTATGTAAGAAATATATTTCAATTTATCATAAAATGACCCTGATATGTCACTAGACATTAAGAAATGTTAATTTCAAATACGTATATCACTGACAACAGTTGTTGCAGCCCTCAACTGATGTTGGCATATTGTGTTTTGGCCTGAAGCGCCACCCTCCACCTATCGACCAATCACACACGGGTTGCCAGTTCTGCTCTAGTTACCACAGCTGCAGCTACAAACATTCCTGCTAGATCTTGCAGCCTATCTGGCAAACTTCGAGTCAGGGGAAAGAGGAGAGGAGATACACCGCTCTGTAGTAATTTGAAAGTGATTGAAGTACCAGTTTTGGCCACAATCTTACATACACTTCCTTTAATGCTCTGGCATTCAAAAGTACTATGGAGTCAGGTCAGTAAGAATTTTTTTTCAATCAGCACAGATGCATCAAACGGATGACAGATCAAAAGCGACAGTAAAGACATACATAATGTTACACAGAAAAAAAAAAATTATTTCAAATAAATGCTGTTCTTTCTATTTATCATAGAATCCTGAAAAAAGCCTCACGTTTCCACAAAAATATGAAGCGGCACAAATGTTTTCAACCATGATAGTAAGAAAAGTTTATTGAGCAGCAAATCAGCATATTAGGTGAATGATTTAATAATAATAATAATAATACATTTTATTTATAATGCACTTTATATTAAACAAAATCTCAAAGTGCTACAGAATTTAAAAACAAAAACAAAACAATTTAAAGAGCATATTGCAGGTTAGAGACTCCAGTTAGTCAGTGTATAGAAAAATAATGTAGGACCTAGAATTTCTTTAAAATATACTTGTAAATACGCTAATAAGGCTTTTTGAGTCGTTTTTGTGAGAAAATTTAACTTCCGCATCTAAAAATGCGCAAACCGGAAGTGACATAACGAGAGGGAGTGCCGTGACTTTCAACCATAGGAAAACAATGGATTGCAATGACAGTTCGGACGCTGAGGAAATTATAAATGTTTATTAATACTCATATGGCACACCACAGCCATGCAATTATGACACACAATTAGGGACAGGCCAGGATTAGACAGAACAACGATCAGAAGAGAGGATTTGAGTTGTTGTGTGAGGAGAAAAAGTGGAAAACAGAGCAGGTGAGAGAGTCGGCTCATAACATTATACGCTAACACTGTGCTCAGATTACAACACTTAGCAGATAATTATCATGTATCAGGCAATCGCAAAGCTGCTATTGGTCATCTAGGAGTATTGATACCAATAACAGAAACTAATAATAAGTTCAGACCATCTGGCTTAAGTCACACTCGCCGTCCACATTAGACGTTAAAGCCGGGCTCGGGGCGTAACGTTACCCGGTGCTGTTTTTGCTGACATATGAGCTCGCAGACGATGTTTTTCCCTCGCGTGGACATTGTGGATGCTCGTATGGTCGTGGCTCGCAGCCTGTGAGGAAAAACACGACGAGCCGAGCACGTTTCTCGCACCTCCCTCTCTCACGATATTTTTTAAACATACAAAATAAAAAAAAATCGGGAGTCGGCTTGATTTTCACCAGCATGGCTGTCCCCTATTGCCAAATCATGCACAACAATGTCACAGGCTAGATCTATGAGTATTATTATGCTATAGCTCAGTTGCTGCAACCATTACAGTGCCTTTTTACACACACACACACCATGACACACACACATACGCACGTGCGCCCTCACTCCCTCTCTGGTTGTTTCTGTTGAAAAGGCTGCTGTTCTCTGCTTTTCAACAAATCATTTGCACACAAGTAATGTTTTCTATCTAAAGCTAGCAGCAACATTGAGTCTCTGGTTTGAGTCTCCAGTCTCTGTTTAACGCGAACGCTCGCGCGCGTTTGTGTGCTCGCCCGGATCGCCTCAGTTACGGTGCTTCACGCGGTTTCTCCGAGCTGATCGTCTGACAGATCCGCGACCAGTCACACTCCGCCGCCGCCGAGCCACAGACAGTATAACGTGTTATTGTGATCCTTTATTCACTCATTCTGTGTTATGGGTTTATTTTGTGCCCATTCACCGTCGATAGTGTGGGGGTGTATGACGTTTTGAGTATGTATTTGAGTGAACGATGTATATACGCTTGAATAAAATGTACATTATCAGCACATAATTCCTAACTTTTTTTTTTTAAAGTGTGAGACTATGCATGTGTGTTTATGTTACCTACATACTTTGTATTAATCAATGTTGAAATTGATTAATGTTAAACTTCATCATATCGCTGATAATCCGCGGTGTAAAGTGAACACACACACACACACCACCGCGTGTGTCAAAGCAGACGCAGAAGTGAAGTACCGTCTCTTCACCTGCAAAAAACGCCACAATGCAGCTTTTCTAACTTTTTTTTTTAGGAAACCTGTGGACTCAATGTCCTGACAGGCTGGACACTATCATTTTCCATGACAATGATAAATTTAAATAGAAAAACTACCGAAAATACACTGATTACTACAGAATACCAACCTATTCTGCACTGAGCCAATGCAGAGCTTGGCAGACGACTCCCTCTCGTGACGTAATATGACGCGATGTTGAAAAAAACAGCCGTTTTACAAACAGCCAACGAAACGGCCACTTTATCTGCTAAATTTTTGCTCTTATGTCTTTTAAAAACATTTTAAATCCTGCATTACCTTTTCATATGGCATTTTCATACAAGGTAATATGTTTATCTCAAAAAAAATTTAACCTGCAATATGCTCTTTAAGAAGGGTCATGTGACATTAAAGACATAAAGTAATGATACTGACTCCAAACGTTTAAAAGTTAGTGTACCTCAGGGTCTACTTTATGTAAATAATTTGAATCATAGAGTTTTGGAAAAAAAAGAAGGAAATCCATGCAGTATCACCACTTCATATTGTGATGTCATTGACAGAATTATGTAATATGCTGGTATTGTACCTGCTTTGCTGCAAACTCTTCATCACGGCCGTCCCCTATAACAACATAGGTCACTTTCTTCCCAAAGCGAGCGATGATGCGTTCAAAGCAGCTCTCTTTTCCTGTAAAGACAAGAGTCATTCAGCGTTACTCTAACAAACGTGTACTATACTGTGTAAAATTTACCCTTGTGCTCAGTTTTCGTTTGATACATTCATTGAATATGTAGGCATAATTTATTATAAACCCTCATGGTTGTTCAAAAGCATATTACTTTATACACTGGAAGACAATGTGAATTTTCAAAGAATATTGTGACCACTCTTTCATATAATGAAAACAGATAAAAGCTCCAAAATTAGCTAAGCCTTTATTCCAAGTGTTATATTTTATGTTTTCTGAAGAGATATGACATCTTATGTTCACACTTGTAGTTCGGTTATTTTGGTTAGTTTGGTTTGGACCAAAAAACAAAACATATAGTCCTGGTCCATTTAGTGTTCACACTGGCATTTTTAACAGCGAACCTAAAGTTACCGAACCAAAGGCATAGGGAGACGGTCACAACCAGGGTTCGTTTTAATCGAAACATGACAAGTGTGAACACACCCTTATGGTCTTCGGTCATTTCCATACACGTTTTCCAGAGATATACTTTTTGTCAAATGGAAATATGCGGAACGGTTTAAAGTTAAAGTTTTGACAGCTGAAGGTCTGTCAAAACGGTTGTGGTTTAGTTTACATTTTTTGAAGCTTGACAGCCCCTATTCACTGTATTCTTTAACATTCTTTTTTTTGTGTTCTGCAAGTCTGGATCATCTGGCTTGAGTATGACATGAAGGTCTGAATTTTATTTTTTGTCAAACCAAACTTGTTACCTATTTTAGTGGCGCTGTAGATGTTCTCGATGGGAAAGACGTCACCAAGGCCATAGAGAAGCACTTTAGCTAAAGCAGGAACCAGCTGAGTGGTGGTGACCAGAATATTCATACATCTGCCTCTGTGAAGAAACACAGCAAAAATGTGACAATTTTCAGCGTGTACACTACATTTAAGATCCGCACTGAGAAACCTGTTTAGCGTGTTGCTCTACCACCTCATAAACAACGTTTAAAGCCTAGAAGAAGATCTGATGATTTCCTCTAAATCATGCATGTTTGGAGAACAGAGAGAGGTGCAGTAGGGCTGGGTATCAGTACACTGCAAAAAATGCTCTTCTTACTTAGTATTTTCGTCTTGTTTCTAGTCCAAACATCTACAAATTCTTAAAACAAGAAGTATTTACTAGACAAGCAAAAGTAATTGTCTTGTTTGGGGAAAAATAACTCAAAATTAAGAGAGAATTTGCTTAAAATAAGCAAAATAATCTTAATTCAAACAGAAAACAAGATTAATTTGCTTACCCCATTGGCAGATAATTTTGCTTATTTTAAGCAAAAGATCACTTCATTTTGAGTTATGAAAGCATTTTTTGCAGTGTACAGATGTCAATTCAATTTGATTCCAATTCAAAAGATCTCAATTCAATTATTTTCGCTTGTCAATGTAAATCACAATTCGATTCAATGAATATACACTGCGCGGCCAAAAGAAAAGCTGCTGTTTAGATTTAAATAGGGAAATGCTTAAAAGTTTATGATTGGATCTTTATAGTAGTGATTATTATGTTTCTAGCATGTTATATGTTTGGCAACAGTTCTTCTCTAGTTGATGAGTGTATCCGCTTAAGTCGTGACGTACGGAACGACGTTTCTGGGTCCAAGCCTCAACTCGTTTCACTTGAGAATGCCATTGACGCCCATTTATGAGCGCTATTTTTTCATATTAAACATCAAACATTTAAAAAAGTTAAGCATATTAACTTACAGTCTATACAACATTCTCTATGGTCACAGCGTTACAGACATTAATATTTTATCGATTTATGAAAGATGAATCACTGTCTGGCCATCTGGAATTTTGGTATGGAGAAAAAGTTTATTATTATAACTTTTTTTTGTAGTATTACACCACATTGTGATTATATTAGCACCGTTTGTAGTTTTTCTTGTGGCATAAGATGGACCAGGAAGCGCTGCTGCGTGACGTCAGCCTTAACAACCGGATAGCTTTTTATTTCTTAAATAAAGAAGACACAATATGGCCATATTCCAGGATGACAATGTCAAGATTCATCAGACTCAAATTGTGAAAGAATCATTGGGAGGGAGCATGAATCTTTTTGGCACCTGTACAGACCTTAAATTAATTGAAAGTCTTTGGAATGTGCTGGAGTACAGAATGATTTGCATTGTCAATACAAGATCTTGACCAAAAATTGATACCTCTTGAAGGAAATAATAGTTGTGATGTTATTTCCATCAGAGGTGCATCGTAAACAACAAAAAAAAACAATTAAAAAAAATTCTTAACCAGCCCTAAGATACAGGTTGAGTGACTCATACCTTGACTGAATGAGCAAGAGAGATTTGAGGGCAGTGCTCCGCCAGGCATCCGTAATGGTCTCGATCTCTGAACGCAGCCGGAGCAAGAGGTCCCTCTTCATTGGGCTCAGCAGACCTACAAAAACAGCAATGTTGACATTAAAATAAATTATATATGATATGCAGCCATTTAAAAATACTTGAGGGTGTCCTCTATTCAATTTAATATAATATGATTTGCTGCCTCCAGAATTTTTTTTTAAAATAATTTTTGTATTATTGTATTATTTTTGTATTATTGTTGAAAACAGTTATATTATAATATAGGGATACTGCATAATATTTTTGTGGAAACCGTGATCATTTTTTCAGGATTGTTTAATCAATAGCAAGATCAAAAGAACATTTATTTAAAGCTGCAGTCCGTAACTTTTTGCACGCTAGTAGTTAATAAACAGAACTGCATGCATCTTGCGGAAGAACATTGCAGCCGGAGGTACTTCTCTCTCTTTATGTCTATAACGGATCACGCAGTTACGGTGCTCCTCCGCAGCGGTACCTACCAGTCTGGCCAAAAATAGTCCCAATAAAAATACTTATTATAAATGTACCATAATGATTCAGGGTAAGACAAAAACACGGTTTGGAAAATGGTTTCATGTTGTACATTCTCATATAGTTTTTGTAAATCTTGAACACAAAAAAAGTTACGGACAGCAGCTTTAACATGTAACAAGAACCTTTAACATTTATAATAGCTACAGAATTAAATTACTAATTTGTTAGAGAATTAAAGTATTAATTTATTTTTAAAAATCATATTTACCTCAAACTTTGGAATACTAGTGCACATCAACAAAGTAAATAAGCAGTGCTTCTAAAGCCATTTCATGGGGTCAAAAAAAGCAGAAAAAAAATTGCCTGAGAACACAGCTAATGCTGCATGCTCATTCCCACCGTAGTGTAAAACACCACTATACTATGGCTTCAGTGTTCTGTGCACAAGCTATAGCATGCTGGAACATTAAACCAGTTATTCCACAAATGTCCCACTGTCAGTTCAATCAGACAGACAGCACACGAGGCTGTCATGAAATTCATTCCAACATTCTTGATTAGATATCAACCAAATATGAGGAACAAGGCAAGACAGAGGAACTACTACTTAACAAAGTAAAGTAACAGCACCACCGTGTGCATGGTATCAACAGGGGTTTTAATTTAAGTTAAATTAAGTTTCAAATTTAAGGCTTTTAAGGCCTGCACAAATAAAAATGTATTCTGTATGTGTGGGGTAGAGCAATGTCTACGCCTCTACGGTAACATAAACCCTAAAATAGACATGAAAAACAAAAAGCTTTATATTCAGCTTAAAGGGGTGGTTTTATGTTTTTTTCTAGGCTTAGTTGTGTTTATGGGTGCAGTATAACATGTCTTAATACTTAATACTAAGCTGTCTCCACTGTCCTTTGAACGGCTCATTTGCTTCCTGCTTCTATGAAGCCAAAGCCTCCGAAAAACGCAATGGTTTTAGATTGGTTAGATGGCCAAATGTAGTTTCATGTATTTTTTTTGGCTGAAGTGCCAAGCACAGGTCGTCCGGAAACGCCACGGCCCTTACCATTACGGGAAGAAGTCACATCTGGGGTAGGGATGGCGAAAACCGACTTGACCGACCACCGAGCCTCATTAGGTTGAAACCGGTTAACCGATTAGTTTAAAATATGCTGCGCTATTTGAAAGAACAGCCGCGAGCCGCGCCTGGATTTTCGGAACTTTGTCACATCTCTCAATGATCTCTCTGCCTCCCGCTCACACACACCCACACACTATCTCGGCGCCGCCGCCTCCCTTCCACTCACGTCACTTTTTTAAAATCCTCTCCACCGCGAACGAGTCCCGCAAACGCAGCGCCGAGGAGCTTGCTTGTAATCGGAGGACAAATGGCTCCTTAGTTTTCGAAATAGTTTGGGTAGAAGGTGATCGGGTTGAAAATAAAGGCATTTGTCTAGCATTAGAAACTAATTTGAAACATTGCCGCGGCTCATTTAAGAAAATGACAGCTCCGAAGAGACGGCGCTTTAGTTCGAGGTAGTGCTATCAATAAGAACGAAAGATGATGATCAACACCTTATTGTTTCAGTGTTACCACTGAAATGTAGATGTAATATACCAACACCTTCCAAATGTAAGCCCATCTTTTGCAGAATGCACGCTTCATACTGTCGTCTTCCCTGGCTCTAACCTTGAGTGTTTTAGCCTGTTTACTTTTTGCAAACCGTGAGCGCGCAAACCCAAACGCTGTGACCTCACGCCAAATGTTTTTATTGGTTTATTAAGTACAAACATGCAAGTTATGAAAAATTGAATATGAGGGATTTGTTCACTTTACACAAAAAGATTTTGGAATGAGATGATGGCTAACTGTAGTAGCGTTTAGTCCACTGTCTATAATAGCCTAATTTAGAGATGACTTTTTTTTTTTTACTGACAACTTTAATCGGTTATGTTGATACGGTCAACCATCGTTCAAACGGTCATCAGTTAACATCCCTAATCTGGGGCAGTGTTTATGTTAATAGCAAGGGTTTATGATGTCACCAACCCGGGAAGAAGCTTGTTGTAGTCCATACCGACCGTGTTTGTAGGCAATAAACTGCCATAACTTTAAAAGACAATATCTCAGTTTGCATTGAACTTTGCAGATACTGTTTATGCTTGAGCTGCAACATTACACACTAACTAAAGTTAAAAAAGTGAAATCGCATGCAACCACCCCTTTAAAGCAAATCATTATAAATGATTATATTTAAAATGCATGTTTAGATTTTCAGAAAGCACATTTGCTTCTTTTCGGTCAATGGAACACTACATGCTTGCTGCGTAAAAATATGAGTCGATTTTTGCAGTTGTATGGTCTGAATGAAAATGTTAAAGTACTCTCTGACAGTTACTGCTGCTTATGCAGCTGCACTTCTGACGTCTTAGATATGTGTACATCTATAAAATACACACAACAGTAGATAATCAAACGCTTGGCAAAAAGTGAATTTTTGCTGTATTTGTTGACTGCAAACAGCTCTGAAACCACAAGCCTGTAGAACATGCCATCTATTTAATTTGAAACATGCAGCTATCATCTTTTGAAGTTTAATAATCAATCACATTAAGCCATGTGGTGATTCCCATTTTTCCATCCCCAAATTTAAGACCTCTTGTAATAATAATTAAGACTTTTCTTTTACCATTTAAAGATATTCAAGATAATGATAAAACTGAATTTAAGACTTTTTAAGGACCCGCTGGGACCCTTGTCTGTGTGAACATGAAGGGGTGGGGGATTTGAAATAAGCGATACAAGACACACTCTCACCTCCCACATTCCCTTGGAATCCGTTGTATATCTCTTTGAGACGACGATATCTGAAAGCCAGCTTACGCATCCACTCTACTCCTCCCTGAACCGCTGCGGTGGAACCCGGACCACCGCCCGCACTAGGCCCGCTAAAGCCATCGCTAGAGAAGTTGTAGTTGCTAAGCCAGAATGATCAATATTAGATGTGTTAATATAGATTAATCAAAAACCTATTACAAAAAAAGTGCTTTTACACATATCCTTTGTCATAAATGTAACAGCAATATGCGTGTTTTGAGGATATAAGCAAAACACAGTTGAAAAGCAATTTACTGATGCAAGTAGTTACTGGAAAGCTCATCACAAAATGAAAAAAGTTTCATTACCTCAAATCCTGCCCATTGTCGTCCGAGGCAACGTCGTCAACATGGACTTGATCACATTCCTGTTTTGACAGCAGAGGTAAACGTTATTTAAATGAGCCTAACAGACAGCAAACTGACCCTTGTGTTATGCTACACTTACCTCAAGATCATTGAAGAAGAGATGTGTGTCTGCAAGCTCAAAGATCAATTCCTCCATCTGAAGACCCAGATTGAGAACTGTAGCTGGATCCTGAATAAATAAAACCATCCCAGAAAACATCAAGAATGTGTAGAGGGGGGAAAAAAACAGAAGATAAACAAATCATTCTCAAAAGCTTTTAGATTTTTTTGGGGAAAAAAGGAATTTGCTGTACCTTGCCAAACTTCTGTGCAAATGAACCAGTAAGAAGAGAGTGGAAAATGATAATGGTTTCATCCAGATCCCACAAGAAGATACGCTGAGAAAAGAAAATAGTTCTTTGTCATGATTGTTGTACTTGGGTTCAAATTTTTGGCAACCCATATTCTTCCAAATATCTTCTTTTTTTGTTTAGCAGAAAAAATAAATTCAAACAGGTTTGGGGTGAGCAATCCCTTTAACTCTTTCCACGCCACCGTAAAAAAAAAAAAAAAAGCCAGTCACTGCCAGTGTTTTTGATCATTTTCACAAAAATGTAATGAGCCATATAATACTTTGTTGTATGATTATCTGAGCATGTAGATCCAACAACAACAAATGTTTTATTCTAGCCGCATGCATTCCTGTCCGCATGCAAATCTCTGTGTATCTAATCCAGGTTGAATACTCAATGAAAAAGTCATCCCTTCTATAACAAAAACACAAACCGTTCTTGTGAACAACTCGATAGTACACGAGCCGACAATCCAACTAACGAACATATTACAATTATGACAAGATTAGAGTTACAGCAATCACAAAACACAAACCGTTCTCATGAACAACTCGATAGCACATAAGCACACAGTCCAGCTAACGACATATTACAATTATGACAAGATTAGTCATAGCGATCACAAAATCACAAACTGTTCTCATGAACAACTCTATAGCACACGAGCCGACAGTCCAGCTAACGACATATTACAATTATGACTGGATAAGGGTTATATAGATCATGAAGAGGAAACAAACATATATTAGGAGTATAGTATCTTACTTGTGTGACAATTGTGTGAGCTGATGCTTGAAGCACACAGTGAGGAGATGCTCCATACGGTGTGGGAATGAACGGGTCTTTATCATCACTGAAGTGAGACACAATACGATCGCAAATGGACTAACAAGCGAACATGACACACGAGCATAGTCAAGCAGCATATATTAGGCTAGTTCTCGGCTAATGTCCATCATGAGTGACTCGTGTGTTTTGAATAATGACGTGCACAGAGCGAGAGCGAGCGCTCTTCTCACCATAGACACGCCCCTTACCTGCTGATTGGCTACAAGTTTGTTATTCCACTCGCGAGTCCTTTTTCTAAAACGGTTTTGAAATAAGACTTACCCCACCTTTAACTAACATTACCAAAAACATTATACTTTCTGTACTAAATGTAGCTGTTGCTCAATCTTAGTTAATGCATTAAACAATGAGACCTTATTTGTTAGCCTACCTGTCGTTCTTTATAGCCTAATTCGTTTGCGCTTTAATCTGTTTAATTTTTTTTTTACTTTTACAGCTCTGAAAAAAAATCAAGAGACCACTTAACATTGATTTCTCATTGATTTCTCAATGTTAAGTGGTCTCTTAATTTTTTTTCCAGAGCTGTATATATTTTGGTGCACTATTGTATTTAAACATTCAGTTATTTTTGTTATTACAAAAATAGTTCTTAAACCGGTTATGCTATGGCAACACTTTTTTTTGCAACTTATTTCAATGTCGTGATAATATCGTGATAAAACTTCAGAAATTAATCGCAAAATGAAAAATTTAAATCGGCACATGCCTAGTAAGTGTCATAAAAAAGCAACATTTTGAACAAAAAGCTGAGGAAAAAAAATCAAGTTTCTTTTGTCAAAGACTACACCCAGATTCAGAGCAATGATCAAACACAGATGGAGAAGATCAGGTTCATCAAAACTTCTAATGCTTTCACTGTCCTATAGCTCATCCTGGGCCCACATTTAATTCAGTAACATTAGGCAGTTTGATTTATATGATGCTTAATGTTGATGAACACATTATTTTACATATGCTTACAAACGCTTGCTTGTTTTTTTGCATCTTCTTCGCCTGTTTTCTTGATCAGGAAAATCTGTACTCATTCAGAACATGCGTAAAAGTGTACAAGTGAAAACATGGAAACACGGAAAATGATGTGTTTGGCAGGGAAAGAGTTAACGGGTCAGAATGTTGCTGCATTACCTCAAGGTCGTTGTCTGTGGACTGGGAACCGTCTGGTTTCTTGGCTTTGCCTTTAGCTTTGCTGGGAGGGTTTTTACGGTTGGGCTCGTCCTGATCTTGTGCTCCTGTGGGAAGGGCCATCCCAGCAGGCAGAGCCACACCAGTTGGGAGCGTCACACCTGGGGATGCATCTAAAGGAATGAGCAAAATTATGAACTGCAGTGAGAGCCAGAAGAATGAGCGGCATTTACAATGAAAACATGATCCAGACCAGGACTGTATAGAGCAACAGGAATGTACTATTAAAACCTAACAATTATTATTCAAAATATTTTTATATCCAAATGATTATATGAATTAATGCATTTAAAAATAAAATAATTTTGACTTTAATTTTAAGTATTATTATAATAATAATAATAAATTGCATAATATATAATAATATACACACAAGACTACCATTCTTAAAGTTTGGGAGGTTTTCTTTAACAACATCTCTTTTGTAGTTTTTTTTTTTTTTTATGTAAAATAACTTTATTGTTTGAATACAATTTTAAAATCTAATTTATTCCTGTGATGGAGAAGGTGAATTTTCAACAGTCCTTACTCCAGTCTTCAGTGTCACATGATCTTTCAGAAATCATTCTATTATGCTGATTTGTAGCTATGCATTTTTTACTATTATCAGTTAAAAATAGTTTACAGCTGCTTAATATTTTTTGTGGAAATCTTATGGAATCTTTTGTAACATTATACGTTTCTTTCCTGTAATGCACTTTATGATCAATTTAATGTGGCCATGTTGAATAAAGTTTTATTTTTATAAATACCAAAACCATTATAAATAGAAAATGATAACACACCTGTTGTGTTGGGCAGGTTTGCAGAGGCACTGCCTTCTGTCTTAATGGCTGGATACCCAGGTGCCACTACTCCTGCTCCATCTCTATCATTGCTGGGCAGCCCAGCGGACAAGTAACTGGGAGGAGGAACATAGTACTGGGAGAACTGACTCTGGCTGAGAGAGTTGTAATTTGAAAACTCCTATAAAAAAAAGAAGAAAAAAAAAAAAAATTTGGGGGGGGTTGTGCCATCAGAAATGCAACCACTCTCAAGAAACGATCTGCAGCATTTATATAAATAAAAATCCATGCTTATTGTTTATTCAACAAAAAGCAACCAAAGCTTGATTGTTTCAAGCTTTCCTTTCCAAATGTAAAACAAGCTACTTTTCTGAACCACAGTCTGTCCCAATTTACTGGTTAAAAATTATAAATAACTTTTTTGTTTCTATTTTTGAATCACTTATAATAATCATGATGATTTAGCACTTTTAACAACAACAACTTTGTTCTACACTGTATAATGTTTTAATCATATCTCCACATACTTCAGCTAACTAAATGAGCAGAGCATTTCATCTATATTAACGGAAACTGTTGCTCAAGACAATCTGTATAATCGAGTCTGTCTTCAACCAGGGGCGGAGCAGGGGGGTGGCTAATGGGGCTTAAGCCCCGAATGTTTTGTCAAAAGCCCAGAATCTTTTAGTAAAAAAAAAATAATAATAATAATTTTGTTTCATTTCCTCTCAGTCTTTCAGACTGGAGCGGCAAAAAATGAAACAAAAGCTCCTTTACCGTGTGTGTGTGTGTGTGGGGCAGTCGGCAATGCTTCGCACATCACTCAGGTTGTTTGCCGATGCCAATAAAAACTAACGAAGAAGAATAAACATCTTCTTCGTCATTGTCATCAGGGATTGGCGGGCTTTTGTATTTCACCAGCGACGTAGTTAACTATAGTTAACATGGACACTACACATTTTTTAAAAGGAACACTAAACCTCACCGGCCTTTTTTCTACCTTAGATTTCTACCTGAAATCATCCAGTTATTCTAACGCGAGCTCCCGTGCCGTCTCCATTCACAGAAACATGTCATGCCTGGTATCATTATAAAGCTCTCAGTCTCACACACAGCGCTGTCTAATCCAAATATGGGCATTTCCTTTGTAGAACTAACCAACCGCGAAAGTTTGCAGCCGAAAACAACATCTGATTGGTCATGGATTCTGATGTAGCAAATTTGTCAGCTAAGCACAAAGTAAACCAAACTGAACTCTAAAGATTAATAATGATGTTTACACCAAATCCCAATTTCACCTATGCAGGCTAACTTAAAAATAGTCAGATAATGTTTTTTATTTGCCAGGGGTTAAAATGAGTCATCCTTAACATGTTTGGTGTTTTGGATTCACTACAGCTGTAGAACAGTTAAATACCAAACAGGTTGTAGGCTCTACTGGGTGAATTTTTTTTTTTTTTTTACTGAGTAACTTATTTTCCCAGATAGAATATAGATTTTTAGGCATTCTATTATCTCAAACAGCCTGAAAAAAAGTGCATTTAGCTGATGTAAATGAAAAAAAAAAAATCTCCCCGGGGGTGTATGCCCCCGGACCCCCCTAGGTTTGGGCTAAGCCCCGAATGTTTACATCATCTGGCTCCGCCCCTGTCTTCAACATAGGTCAAATAAAGTGTTCATCTAATCTAAGAAGCATCAACAGCTTCTTCATAAGAGTATCTCTGCTCTTTGTCCAGTATTGAGTTTCTTCCTCCCTCAACTGCAGATGAACTCACCTGATGTGTGCCAGTGGCTGTGGTCACGGCAGTTCCTGGGGGGATGTTAGTGTACACACTGGATGTAGTGAAACAGGAACCTGAATGGGGATGAAGAATAATTATACAGGATGTCAAAAACTCATGCAGTGAACAGCTCAGTCCTACAAATGATTGGCAATCATGATAAATATCACAGAATGAAATGCTGTACGAGTGTTAATGAAAAGGTTTTGGCAGATGGAACTGGACAGGTCTTTGTCCTCAACGGTCCCGTACTGATAAGGCTGTGAGGTGCAGAGAGCCTGTAGAGACACACAGAGAGCAGTAGCAGGCTTGCCTTGGCTGGGGTAGGAGTAGTGGATCTGGTTGGGTTGGGTTGAGGTATAGGCTGAGCTGAAGCTGAGAAACCCCGTCTGGCCAACAGAGGGCGCCTCGGGCAACCGCGACTCTGTCTTTAAGCCCGGCCACATGGAGCCTGAGGCCGTGCATGGATAGATGGCGTGGGAGAGGGCAAAGAGTGGAGGAGGGAAGGGATGCAGAGACGAAAGTGGTGATTAGAGGGAGGTTAAGAACAGGATGTAATGTAGAAGTGAACTGATCTGACTGCCAGCGTCCAGTGTGAATGCAGAGTGAAGGTTTAAGTGAAATGAGTTTCAGTGAAGTGTTCTGATTTAAAGCACAGATAGAAACTAGGTGAAGCACAGACCAAATGGTGGCAGTCCATACGTCTGGCTGGACTGAGGAAAGCCACTGTATACGGTCGATTGGCCCAGGGAGGGAAAAGCCACTTGACTGGCATATGCCGTGACAGCCGTGCTGAAGAATAATGAAGGAGAGTTAATAACTAAAGGTTCAAAAACACCACTGTACTTAGGCAGGCTGCTAGACTTTAGTCTGGGTAGACAACATATTTAATTTGACTTTAACAAATGAAGGTGCTATCCGTACAATGTGGTATGATAGTCAACATGAATTCAAAACTGACACTATTTACTTCCTTAATACAGGTTCCTGGTCTTTTAAACGATTCATATGTGCATGTTATTTTAAAGATTTTTTTTGTTTGTTTCCTTCTAAAAACTTTCATTAAATGTCATAACTTTCACCAATTTTTTTTTTTTTTTGCACAAAATTTGATTAAAATGTCTCAGGCAAGCAAAGAGGGTCAATTATGATCCCATATTTATTCCAAATGACATGCTAGACTATAGAGTTCAGGTTTTATTAAACATGACTAACTGTATTTTTTTTTAAATAACTACCCTTTTAAGATAACTCAGTACTTACTTGCTTCCTTGGTAGATCTGTGAGGTATATTCAGTGGCCGTGGTTGTGGTGAGGTCTTTGCACGTCACTGCTGTTAAAAATAGGGATGTTTTAGTACAGCGGTATTATGCTTTAAATTAAATGTCTGAGCAAGACAGCATCTCTTGTCCTGATATAGTAAATGGGCCTTACCATTGTGAGTATATGCATTTTCTGTAACACAGCCCTGAGATCTTGATATCGTCTCTTGATTGGACTGTTCTGGACCCCCAGGCACTGCTGGAGACATTGATGGTGTGGATTATATTCACATGTCAAATACATGTAAGGGCACTACAGTCTCTCTCTCTCTCACACACACATACATATATATATATATATATCATAGTGTTTTGCGTTACGATGTGGGCATCAGGCACACAAAGACTGAGACTCAAAAACAAACCCCGCTTTATTAATCATCTAAACACTTGAATGAACATGCAGGAGAATAACGAAAACCCCACTACTGACCAAGAACAATGGAGACACGGCTATATAATAGGGGTAGAACAAAGGAAAGTAAATTAGGTGTATATGAAACTAATACGTAACTATTGCAACAACAGGACATACAGTAATCAGTAACCAATGAAACAAACTAAACAGAGCTGGAAAACAGGAACTAAAGGAAACAAAACAGAATATCAAGCATCCACAAACGTGAACAAACCTTACAAAAAGTCTATTGGGCTATTGTTATATGTATAACAGAAAGTTCGGATCCTCAAATCTGACTGGACGAGAGTCTGTCATCCAACATAAGCACTGCTTTGCAAGTTTTAGACAGGCTGTCAGTCAGTGCTGGTTACGCCACTAAGGCATGGCAAGGGACTGAGTGAATCATTTAACTGTTCATTGAACTAATACGTTCAAAACCACGGACGAAATAACAAAAAGTGTTGAAAGTATAACTTGTAGCGCCACTTCACCAGCCTCAGTCCGTCGGCGGGGTAACACAAGCTGAACTGCATGATTAAGACAAAAATCATAATTGTCGATTATTCCCTTGAAATTGTAATTGCAATTATTAAATACGTTTATCACAATTGAATGATTTTTTTGAATAGCTTTATACTAGAGGTGTAACAATACACTTGTCACGATTTGATATAAATCACAATATTTAAAGGGGGGGTGAAATGCTGTTTCATGCATACTGAGCTTTTTACACTGTTAAAGACTTTTTTCCTATCCTAAACATGGACAAAGTTTCAAACACTAAGTTGGACTTTGATGGAGTATTTCTGTGTCAAAAATACTCCTTCCGGTTTCTCACAAGTTTCGGAGAGTTTTTTTGCGAGTATGGGTCCGCTTGACGTCGATAGAGCGGAAGGTCCTTGTATGGGCCGTACGGACTCTTCTCCCGGAAGGGTGCACGCGCGCGTGACTAAAGCGAAAGAGCAAATGCACGCCCCGTAAACACTCTCTCAGGTACAGATCCAGTCATCCACGCAACACTTCTGACGCGCCACGCTCCACTTTATTCCTATGGGTGACGTCAAACGACTTTAATGCGCCCGCACAGCATTCCGGGAAGGCAGCGCTGCATTTGATGGTTTAATTAGGGTAACGTTTTCTTTTCCACGCATGACGATGTCAGCTTTCAGAAGCTCTCGTGCATTAGCTACGAGCTTGTGATTCTTGAGCTCCACCCACACGATACTCCTCCAGCCGCTCGTTTTTTTCCGGAAAGACTCGGTACAGCCTTTCTTTTATAAATAAAATAAAACTAAAGCCTTTTCGGAGATATGAAGGATGCAATACTACTCTATGGGTACTCAAGATTGACGTGAGATTGACTGAAACTGAGTTTTTGGATATTTTAATAGAAAATTTTAATAGAAAAACTTTAACATTAAATACACATGCATTAAGTATAAAACAAGAAGGGTATAGGCTTATAAAAAAAAGAAGAAAAACTTGCATTTCTCTGCGGTTAGCTTGTCAGTATTGTGGTATTACAATACTCCAGTTATTACAACAGCCCTATAAACTGTCAACAAAATATATTTGATATTTTACCACCCTAAAATAAACTAAGTATGAGGATGAATGTGAAAACAATAACCTACTTACATAAGTGCAAGTGAGCAACAGATGATGGTGGATATGAATTGACTTCTGACTGTGCTGTTGATTCATCTCGGTTAGGGGAGTCACCGCAGTCATTAGCAACCACACTGTAAAAGAACGACTTTTAGAACCTTGTCCTAAGGTTCTTTTAATGTAGAACAACACAACAATGAATAATAAAATGAGCCTCGAAAATAGTCAGCTTCCAGATTTCTTGAGTTCTGAGCAAGACTCTAAAAATGCAGTTACACTAAAATACAGTGATTGAAGCCATTCTGATACTAAATATTTTCTGACATGTCTGACATTTTGTTAGATAATGAACTGTGACTGTAGATTGGCACTTATCCAAAAGAATATCATGCTTTTACTCTGACAAGACACTCTTTGTTCTTTCTCTTTCCCTTTTTCAAGGGCACATCAGTAATAAGAGCGAGATTATGATCTTATATCCAGTTCCTTGGTCTGTACTGCTTAGAATAGCATCTTCACATCCTAGCAGTCTAACCCTTAGCTATTAGGGTAGAGCCTATATGCATATAAAAGTCTGAAATGCACCACAACAAATATGCATATGAACTTACCGTGAATCACCCTCCTGACTCACTTCTGGATCATGCCGAGCTTTCTTAGTCTACTCAAATCAAAACAACAGAAAAAGAGCATACATTTGACATCAGGGTTGGTTTACAGGGGTTGATGGCATTTGACGTAATAATGTCAAGCACTCCATGCAGTGACAGCAGCATGCTGCAGTCTGACACTCTATATTCCATCTCAAACTAAAAATTAGGAATGTACGCAACAACTAATTTTATTAACGTTTAAACAGACATTTTACAGACAGTACTGAATATAAACGAAAAAATAAAAACATTTCAATGATGCTTTGGATGAACAATATATAATCAGTGGCTGCAGTGAGCACTTTTGATAGCGCCTCATGAGCTAAGCTTCTTGTACATCTTCTCAAAGACTCAGAACTCCAACTATAACCAACTGCAGAACCGCAGAGCCATGCGTCAGAACAGGACAGCAGTGCCAGACCAGCAACACGTTCACAATATCAGCTTGTGATTCCATCCGCTGAAGAGGTGCTTTTCTCGGGCTCGCCCCACACTTTGGGAACCACTGATTTAAACAATGTTAGCCATTAAAGATTAGGGATGGGCATTTCTGTCAATTTTTCATTTCGATCATCGATAGGTCTCAAAAACGAGTAATCAATTAACCGTGGACGGGGCTTGTGCGGAGGGCGGGTCGTCTCCGTCATGGAGATATGAAACTATTTTAAGACTGTTACGAAAATTTATGCTGACAAAAACATGAGATGTCTATGCAAATATGAACATATGACTATAAAAAAAATAACTGCTAGATTATGATGCATAAATATCTTTGAAAAAAAAAAAAATAACAGTCTCAAATAACCCAGTCAATGATATTGGGCACTGTTTTTGAGCTGAAACTGTGAATACACCACCCCGCAGAGCTTTGCTAGAGAATTAATAAACTCAATCAAACGCATCCTATATGAGATTTATCAGATATATGCCTATTACAATTTACATCTGCCCAAAAGGACTCAAATGCGCACGTGAACTTGCCCATGCTTGTGTTTTACAGGCTTGAAAACAAAACTCATTTTAAATGCGCTCTTCTCTTAACAACAACGCTAATACACAAACAACGAAACCACAGATCATTTACAACACTATAATCTAGGGATGGGACGATACACTTAAACTCACGATATGATGCACCTCGATATGCCAGGGTTACGATACGATACGTCACGATACGATATCAAAAAAAAAAAAATCTGTGATTTTTTTTTTTTTTACCACCAAAGTAATGTACTAAAACGGTAGGATTTTTCTCTTTTTTTGCATTTTGGTTCTATGTTGTTTAAAAAAAAGGAGAATTTTTAGAAGTCCGCGACCACATCTTAAACAGGGGTGCCAATAATTGTGGAGGGCACTCATTTTAATAATATAAAGGGAGTTTTTACACTGGCAGTTTAATTCAGAACAGGGAAAAGTTCGTATGAAAAATTGTTAATGTGTACCAGTGAGCGCACCAGAACCACACCATACCTGGAAGAGGTCCATATTACACGAGGAGGAATATAGTGTGGCCCCTTTAAGAGCTCCGCATTCCCTATTGAACTGCCGGTATTTTGCGTGTGCGCGCCGAACTGGGCCGTGATTCACGTGGACAGTGTGAAGAACACGGACGACTCGGGAGCACGCTTGTTCAGGAAAGTAACCTGTGCATTAGTTTTAGCCGATTGTAATGTATTTAGCTCAATAAAACACGTGTTCTGTAAGGGGTTATGGTGTTAATGATTTACCTCAGACACGAGAGAGTGAGCTGCAGTGCATCGCGCTCAGACTGCAGAGAATGTGCTCAGTGAAAAAACACACTTTTCTTTCTGGAGTCTTATAAAAGTTAAACAGAAAATATGGTAGCTTATGTAGGCAATAACTGCATTTTTGGTTTAGAATATTAATGCTAATGTCAACCCTTTTCTTTCCCTTTTAATGTTTGCTGTTGCATCGTGTCTGACTGCTCTCACTTTTTCCAACTATGCCTCAGATCAAACAGAAAATGTGTCTGCCCCATACACACACACACACACACACACACACACACACACACACACACACACACACACACACACACACACACAATACACTAAATTATGTATATACTACGCAAATCATGCAGCAGTGCCATCTATCTTTATTTCGCGATCCATTTTTTTCGACCTCGATGCGTTTCGTCACGTTTTGTATCGCGAAATTTTGTCAAACGATATTTCGTCCCATCCCTACTATAATTGTGTTCTCATTATAATTCTATGTAGCATCCGTGACAGATTGGCGCTGCACGTAATTTTATTTTTGATGAAGTGAGTAGCCTACAGCATCACTGCGCGTTTTCGAATCAATGAGAAACAACTTTAAAACAGATCTACTGTTAAAAAATGAGTAACACTGCTGCATTATTAATATCATCAATTTTGAAAAAGAAATAGCCTAAAAATAATATCTAAAAATAATATGACCGTCTCAAATAACCCAGAGTCGATAATGTCGGGCTGTTCGTTGAGCTGAAGAGAATGAACACCAGCCAAAATAACGGCAGCGCTTTGCTAGCTGGTTATTAAACTCAACCAAACGTCGTCCTATATTAGATAAATCAGATATAGACAACATATCAAAGTATTAAACAAATAATCTAACAACTTGCATCTGTGGAAAAGGACGCAGATGCGCAGATGAACTTGACCGCACTCTGACTCTCGTTGTGGATTTCTTTTAACAACGCACGCTGATACACGGGAAACTAAAACACGGAGAATACAACATTCTATTACAATCGTGTTCTCGTTGTAATGCTGTGCATGTGACAGATTGGCGCCGCACATCTTGCACTGCATTTCATGATCATTCACAGCGCTTCAGGCATCACTGCGCTCTTTAGTTTCACTTTATTTCTCTATCTGGAAGGCGTGCTGTCTAATGCTAACCAATCAGACCTCAGTTACAGTCCAAAATGCGGCAATAACCAATCTGAAAAAATATATAAATATAAAGTCAGGGCGATCATCGTTTTCATGATCGATCGTTGCTGTCACGTTCGGGTACTCGAGTACTCGACCACTGTTGCCCATCCCTATTAAAGATATAATTATTAAAATCAACTGAATCAATAGGCAGCGCAAGACCAATAAGTTCAAACCTAATCAAACCTAAGCCTATTTTAAACAGATTTTTTCAAATAAAAGTTAGTCCACGTAGGTCAGCACGTTAAGGTATTGTTGTCCGTTACTAAGGCAGCCACTTGCATGTCCAGACTTAAATGCACTTCTAATATATGAAAAGTATTTGTACACATGACGAGCAGCAAATGCAACATTTACTTTTAACTAAAAACGCTAAACCTTGTAAAAATAGATTTTCAAATGATTATGCAAAGAAATCGGTGTTTTGAACCAATTCAGTCATATGGACAGCATGAAAGAACTGCAGTGTACTTACAGGTAACTCTGGCACCTCTTGCGACTCGTCCATGGCTGTGAAAGAGGACGTCTTCACCGTCCGCTCAAGTAAATCTGCGCCGTCAGTCTCTGCAGTTGCTGCTGTTTCTGCTTTGGCCAAGGCCCTGAGTGAAAGACATAAGCCAACATCGTGAGACATCTTTATATATGCTCTCCACCTCACTGGGGTTGATCCTTGTCAGTTGTGTGTGCGCGTTCACGGTGCTGAGCATCATGGGAAAGTCAGGGGGAAAAGTGGGGCTTGCGGGGCCTAATCCCACTGTCACCCTCGTGGCAGGTGAGCTCAGCACTGGCACGTGAGGCGCCCCCACAAAAGCACCAGATGTTGCCCCGTACACTCCCACTCTCTAGCACACATGCCTGGATTATATGGCCGCCTCTCCTTACATGTATACTAACCTACATTTGGTGAAAACCAGGAAGCTTGTATTGTTTCCTGATTATATCAAAAAGGCATTAGGTGTTTCTGCACAAGCTGTCACATCCAAAGCGTGGACGAGGATAAGATCTAACCTAATTTTATTCGCCTCATGCTTTCTTTAAACTGCATTTATATAATTGGAATATGAAGCAGGAAAGGGAGAAAGCAGGTCAGACTCTCACTTACACTTGAACCAATTTAGCAGACGCTTGCTAAAGCTTCATTCATGTAAATATGAGACTACAATGTTTGTTAAAACACGTGAATCCCTGAGCTATGCTTATGCAATGTCCAGCCTGATGTCCCAGGAACGTGATGTTGAAATGAAAAATGTGGAAAAAACAAGTGAACCAAAAAACTGAAACACTTTTTGAAATCAATTTTCAAATTTGGTCAACTTACACAGACCATCTATAAAGGGATTTTTCACCTAAAAATGTTAATTGTGTCATCACAACCGGCTTCAGACCAAAATATTCTGTTGTTGCTCTTACGATATAATTCAATGTCCAAAATAAAATTGGACCATTGACTGTCACTGTACAGAAAAAAACCTAAACATTCTTTTATGTTCTACAGAGGAAAGAAAGTCATGTTTGGAATGGCATACAGGGGAAATTGTTTCAATGAATTGACAATTACATTTTATAAAAATAAAAAAAATATTTTAAAAAATAATGATTAAGTGTTTTAATTACTAAGTTTAGTGGTACAAAACCATGCATTAATTTTGTTTAAAAAAGTGTGGGAAAACATTTAAAAAAACGCTTATTTGTACCTATACTTTACTCTATCATACTTATATTAAGCATTTGAATTTAATTGGCAATATTTACCATTTGATCAAAAAAATATATATATTGTTGGTGTAATTACGAGTGCACAACACACATGCACACGTGTTCATGAGAGCAGCATTATACATCCGTGTTGAGTTGATGCGAGAGCAGAAGTTGCGTAAACGCATGTTGGAGATAAACCCATTATAAATAAAGCTTCAATTTATGTTTTTTTTTGTGTGTGCAAACGAAGCATAAAACTAAGGCTAAACCACTTGGATAACTTTAATGATGTATTTTCACTACAATTTTTTGGGGGCTTGTAAGTGACAGTTGCGTAGGCTGTCAATCGAGGGACAGCAAGCTCTCCGATTTCAATTAAAAAGATGTTAAAGCCTCTAAATACAAAAACAACCCTTTAATTTCAGCTTCAGGCTCCTAGTTTTCAATACATCTCAGTCAATGTTTACATAAACAATTACTTCTAAAATGTAGACGCAGAAGTCAACTTATAGCTACACTATGTAACTTTTCCGTCCGCTAGAGGTCGCCAATTAAAAACAAAGGCGTAGTTTGATGACACCAAGTTTGAGCTCAGAATCTTGGGACATGTGGTTTTCACCTCACAGCTGGTGGAAAAATAATCAGGATAGGACATGGACAGAAATCATGTTCATGGATGCGGTTATTAATGTTACTGTAGTATGAAGCAGAGCAGGACAGAGTGTTGAGGGACCTGAGCAAAGCCGCTGGAGCGATTGTTACGCAACAAACGCATAGACAGTAAAAGAAATGGACAGAGCGATCCCATTGACTTCTACGGCGTTAAGTGATGTCAGTATAGGAGCACTCACTTCCTGATGGCTGAGCGAACTGCGCAGGCTCAGACTGAGCTTGACGACGTAGATGTGACGTGGGCCTCCTGTCTGACAGCTGTAGGTCTTCTAGTAGTTGTGGAAAGTGAAAGCTGAATCACGTTGTTTTAATATTTTCTCCCTTGCTTTTGGCTCACTATGGGCTTCTCCCCATTCTTCCCCCTTGACTTTATCAGACTTTATGTCTCCACGTCCCCCCGACTGTCTCATAGACAGTAAAAGATTGCATGCGAGCGTCTCCTCAGGTCTATACGGTAATTTCTCAACTGTGCGACAGAGTCGCGTTGGTTATGACGCAATCGTTAGCCTATTTTTACAAAAACAGCTTCTGCGGGGCGATAGTGTAAGATACAAGGTAACGGAGCCTTTAATGCATTGTCGTGTTTCTTTAGAAATAAACAATGGACAAATAGAGTCTTTAAACATCTCAGATGTGAAGTTATTCACTGTCAAAGTGACTCAAAAATTAATGGGAGTCAATGGGATGCTAACAGCAGGTGATGGCTTGGTTAGCAATGGCACCCCCTAGGGGTGGAACGCTTTCCGAGCGCTAGATTACCCCCTTGAACATACGGCTTGCGAGCAACTGGATTTTTATTATGACAGGACACAGTAACCGACATTATTTCCGCTTTTCCGGTCATGAGTATGAGGTAACGCAGCTCTATTTATCATAACAGATACATTTAAGTGTATTTAAAATGATATTATGACGTTACTCTGTGTGTTCGCTCAGAGGCTGCTGTGACACTTGTTGCACACTGCTAAGAGTAAAGCGTTTCTGCAGAATAAAACTGGAAACCGAGGATAATGCAGATATGACGCAATTGACAGGCGACTCCCTCAGATGTCCCGGTTTCTTGGTTAAAATTGCAATTTTCTCACAATTTAAAAATAGTTGGAAACATTTGGGATATTGTAAGAACTCAAATGAACAAAATATATAACACTGGCCTGGTGGTTTTTGAATATTTTACTGTAAAAAAAAAAAAAATCTACATAATGCACCTTTAATTTAAATAGTCTGCCATCTACAGTTCATTCTGCAAATAATCAATGAATTTAACAAGTCCAATCATTACAAGGGTAACATGTTTTAATCAAAATATAAAGAATGTAATTACACTACCTTTTGGGATCAGTAACATTTTAACATGTTTTTGAAAGAAGTCTCTTTTGCGTCCTGCATTTATTTGATCACAAACCAAAAATTGATTTTATATTTGTATATTCTTCTACGTATAACGTTACATACATTTATATAAAAATTATGTATTCCTGCGATGAGTTATTGCTAGATTTTCAGCAGTGAAATTTTCACTGTTTTTCATTTTCACTCTAGTGTCACATGATCCCTATAACATTGCTGAACAAAAGTAATACAAAAAAAATATTACTGACCTTAGTTAATATTAAAAACATATCCCAACTGTTTACATGTTGCAACTTAATCTGCATGTAAAAATTTGACAAAAAACAATTCGTTTTTCAGTGAAGGTGAGGATCTCACATCTTTTTCTCTATAGAAATTCGTTACAAAAATAACGTTTTGCTCCCATGACGGCAAAAAGTGCTGCCTAGGTAGGAAGATCAATAGTATTTGAGACACAGACAATGTTTCTCTCCAAAACTGTGGCTAGCCCACCGGAGATGTCCAACAACATACCAAACACATTAAACGTTATCATGTTCGGAAACACACATAAGTTATCCATGCTGGCGCACATAATATAAGAGGAGAAACATAAACTGTGTTCCAATGGTCGCTGTGTTCATGTAGCGTTTAGCACAGTTTGAGCAGTTAGCCAACGTGTGTTATTTAGCTCGCGGCTCACTGACCTTACCATTTCACACTAAACCGCTCGTTTAAGCACTCAAATTCACAGTGCATGGCACACAAATGGGAAAGAAACTCTTACCATCTCACCAAGTGCCACTTTCGAGGAAACTTTATGTTTCCTTGAACTGAAATTCCCTCGGTGGGGCGCCGTGTGTTGTTAGGGACAACTATTTGGCAGGAAGTCGCTACAATTCCAAACGCGCATGCGCAAACGACAAGCGCTCCTTCGAACAACAAAACGGTAACCCTTGCATAAATGTGATGCCCTCTGAGGTAAGCCTAACTAATTTTTAAACTACCACAGGGATTAGACTTTACTTTGTACGCACCCCCATAACATCATATTTAAAATGTTGTTCAAAGAAAAATCAAGGGTAAAAAAAGAAAAGAAACGAAAGGACAAAATGATCTGGAAATCTCTGTTATGTGTGTGTGTGTGTGTGTGTGTGTGTGTGCGTGCGTGCGTTCGTTCGTTCATATTTATCTATCCCGGTCGGGACATCATCAATCTGAATGCACACTGAATCGTGGGGACTTGTGTTACTGTGGGGACCTAAATTGAGGCCCCCATAAGGAAACAAGCTTATAAATTATACAGAATGTTTTTTTTATTATTATTTATGTAAAATTGCAGAAAGTTTTGTGTGATGGGCTAAATGTCCCCACAATGTAATATAAAACTGAGATTACATTATGGGGACCAGCAAGTGGCCCCCATGTAAATGGATGTATTTACTAAATTATGTTTTTTTTGAAAACGTAAAAATGCTAATGTTTCCTGGGATGGGTAGGTTATGGCAGGAGCAGTGTGGGGATATCATGTATAGTTCGTACAGTGTAAAATTCATTATGTCAATGGAAAGTCCTTACAATTCACAAAACCTTAAAGTGTGTGTGTGTGTGTGTGTGTGTGTGTGTGTGTGTGTGTGTGTGTGTGTGTGTGTGTGTGTGTGTGTGTGTGTGTGTGTGTGTTTGTGTGTGTGTGTGTGTGTGTGTGTGTGTGTGTGTGTGTGTGTGTGTGTGTGTGTGTGTGTGTGTGTGTGTGTGTGTGTGTACAAATAACAAACTTGGCAAGTGTTGTGGAGTAAAGTCATCTTTCAATTGCAAACTAGGCTCAACAGGCAGAATTCCAGAAGTCAAAATTGGGACAAAGTAGCCTAACAAAGCCAAGATGCTTGCAGGACATCTGATTTTGTCTCACTTGCAACTCACACTTTTCTTTCAGTTTTAAGTCATTTCAGTTCATATAAAATGTTTTGATGCATTGGTTTTCCCACGGTACCAGAGGACCTCTAGACATTTCCAGTAGCCTGCAGCGCTATCTGGAATGCTCCTGTATTGCCATGGGTACCTCTTTTGGTGGTGCTGATTTTTTTCCTATTCCGTATGGCTGTAATGCACACTCTAAATTGATCTAGCTCAAAATAGTCTCAGATATTAAATTTTGCCAATTGAAAAATTGAATTGAAAAGGTCTTCCGTTTTTTCCGCAGATTGAATGTAATTCCGTCTTTGGTTTACATGGCTCATTGAGTTGCTCTTTTATGTACTTTCCTCATTTGTTAACTGTTTTCTCTACATCTTTTCCCTAAATCTCCTAACCAATATACTAGGGCTGGGATGGTATGGCTCTCCTGATTTGATCCCATCATGATACTTGGGTGCTGATACGATATATTGTGCTTCTTAAAATGGTGATTCTACAAGTATAGCAATTCAATATTGCATTTTTTTTCCAATACTAGACCAAAGGGAAAAGTTGAATTATACACTTTATTACAGACTGTACATGATGTATAAGATGAATCATATTTACAAAAACAATTCATTACTTATTTCTGGGTTTTATTTCAGAAGCATCATACATTACAGTACTACATTCTCTTGAATAAATGATTTAATGGCAAACACATTTTATAACTATTATTTGTCGCCACCTAGTGGTGGAATAATGTAATCGGTACAGTCTTCATTTGTAGTAGCCGTTTTCACTGTTTTGATCCATCACTGACATCTGTGTTTATATTTACTATAAACTTTTATAGGCTACCAGTACTTATATGATAATTTGTAGGATTGGGAGAGAAAATTGATTCACCTACTGTCCCAATTTTTTTTGTTTTGTTTTGTTTACATTTTTTATTATTATTCCAGAAACTACAAATGGCCGTCCTTTCAAATAGTGCCATATTTAAGTGTAGGCTATAGGGAGCTATTTTGGACACAGCCAAAATAATGAGTGCTGACTGCTATGCAGTCCTTTATAGGCAGGTTAACAATGTCCGTGTGTGTAATCCGAAACCCCGGGAGAGTGAACTGTTTCTCAATATCACTTGGGCCCTGTCCCAAATAGCACCCTAAACCCTCACGGTCTTCCTCTGAGTCCGCACTTTCACGACATAATGCCGCTTTGACTTAACCATTGTAAGTCCACAAGACCAACTTTCACGGCGTAACGCCGCTTTGACTGCCGGGAAGAAGTCCTCTGCGTAGCTCGCACCAGTGCGAACTCGGCTGAAGTGCGCATCGAGTGCACATAACGGCCACAAAGGGGGCACTCAGGAGCACACTTCTAAAACCTAAAATGACAAATGGGACACCCTGCTGTCTTATGGACTTAACGGACACGCGCACGCAACGGCCATTGTAAGTCCACAAGACCGAAAGTGCACATGAAGTGTGCCATTTGGGACAGGGCCAGATTGAAGCTGTTTCTCAATATCACTTGGGCCCTGTCTCAAATGGCACCCTAAACCCTCACGGTCTTCCTCTGAGTCCGCATTTTCATGCCACTTGACTGAACCATTGTAAGTCCACAAGACTGAAAGTACACATGAAGTGTGCCATTTGGGACAGGGCCTTGCATAGCTGTGATAGGCCCTATCCCAAATGGCACACTTGCACTTTTGGTCTTGTGGACTTACAATGGCCATTGAGTGTGTGTCCGTTAAGTCCACGAGACCGTAGGGTGTCCCATTCGTCATTTAAGCTTAAAGAAGGCAGGGTGCTCGTGAGCGCCCCCTTTGGGGCTGCTATGCGCCCTCGATGCGCACTTCAGCTGAGCCCGCAAGTTTGCGAGCTACGCAGAGGACTTTACCCGGCAGTCAAGGCATTACGTCGTGAAAGTGCGGACTCAGAAGAAGACCGTGAGGCTTTAGGGTGCCATTTGGGCCAGGGCCATAGTTCTCTGATAGTGATGCGAAGTCCGATTCATTTCTGCGATCCAGTTCTTCTCGGAAAGTTCAGCTCAATAACCCGGTTCACAAAGCAGATTCATAGGTTCCTGGCGTCTCATGCAATGATGTCACTATGTATTTCTTTTTTTCTTTTTAATACATTTCTCTGTGTCATGTTATATTAAGGGAACATTCAAATAAAGTAATAATCTGTATTCATGCATATTGAAACAATCAAATTTATTTGCGTGAGTGCATTTTCTGATTATTGCCTTTCATTCACTTAATGGTGTTTGTGTTGTGTTCAGTTAATTAATGTAATCCTTCACGCCGGATTCAACTGAAAATTGAAACTAGCTACAGCTCACATTACAGGCACATCACTGATCAACAAAAGTGGATAGGCTACATGTCTGTCTAGCCTGACAAGCTAGACCCACATAAAGATGTTTGGTCTGGAAACTCACCAATGACAGGGCTCAATCCGAGGGGCGGGATAAACGGATGTCTTTCAAACTCCCTCTGCACACGATAGGATAGCGCTACAACCAACCAGAGCAACAAAGGTGAAGCAGAGCTTGTTGATAGATTAAACATTCGCCGTATCCGGTCGGCAAAACTCAGAACACATCTTCCCTTCTTAAGAATGACTTCAGTGCCGTTCTTTGTTATTTTCTCAGAGAAAAGCTTAACTCCAAGTCTTCCAGAGTCGCGGTCAAAGCTGATTCAAAAGACCGCCGTTCACCAGCGTCTGTGTTTACTAGAAGCACGCAAGCGCAACTCGGCCGTCATTATATTAAGCCCCGCCCACCGACTCTATACACAATGGGATTGGCCCGACAAGAGTTTGCTGTTTTCAGCTCAGAAGTGAATTGAGAGTTGCTAGACGACACTCGCGGCAAATTAGATTTGCTGCCACTAGGGTGCGTCTAGATTTCTAGGCTAGTCTAAAGTAGCTATATAGAAGGAATAAACCAGTCTTATAAACCCATATATTTCGCTTAACAATAATCTGCATGCATAATAAATTACAGTTAAATGTATGGTTTTTGCATGTTTTAATAAAATGTTATTTAATAACAGTAGTCATAATAAGCATATTTCCAGTAGTCTACGTCTCAGACTTGCGTCGTCAACTCAATCACCCTTTCCTCGGTAATCCTCGGCAAACTTTGACAGATGTTTGAACCGCCCTCAATCAATCGGTTCTTTTTCAGTCGGACGTGCTACTTCGGATTTTGCGTCCTGCGTCATCAACACGGAACTAAAGTTCGATTCAGATCGATTAGTGAACCAGTGAACCGATTACTTGCTGAGAACCAGCTCAAAAAAACGATTCCTTCAGAGAACCCAACATCACTATTCTCTGACAAATAAAGCGAAGCGTCTTATCATGGGAACTTGTGCCACTGTCCCTCCTATATTGGTGAGTAAACCTGCTGAACTGGCCCTTAAAACATTTGAAATGGGACATCTACAATTAACAACTTCTTTGTTTGCCCCAGGGGAGGAAGAAAACTGTTGAACTCCAAGAGTGGAGCAGAAAACTCAAGGAGCTGCTCTCACTAAACCCAACATCACTATTCTCTGACAACTAAAGCGAAGCGTCTTATCATGGGAACTTGTGCCACTGTCCCTCCTATATTGGTGAGTGAACCTGCTGAACTGGCCCATAAAACGTTTGAAATAGGACATCTACAATTAACAACTTCTTTGTTTGCCCCAGGGGAGGAAGAAAACTGTTGAACTCCAAGAGTGGAGCAGAAAACCCAAGGAGCTGCTCTCTCCCCCCTGTGGCAAATAAGCCTCGTTCCAATGTAGCCCTTTTCTTTTTCCTCTGTACCACTTGCTGAGAGGGCCAGTCGATGGAAAGTTTGGTCGCGGCTCTGCTTCACACTTCTATAAGGTCTAATTCCACAGTATGAGTGGGTGTGGAGGGTATCCACACTAGGTGTATAATCATCTTACTAGGTTACTAGGTGGATCATCATCTTCGCCCGCTATTCCGGAGGGCATCACCAAAGGTCGCTTTATTGCACTTTATCCTGCCCACTGACTTAAGCGGTCAAAGACAATTCCATTATCTACAGTGCCAAAAGCTCAATTAAGATCAAAAAGCACTAAAGTGTTGCATAATTGAGTGAGGAGTAAGTACACGAAAACATGTATAGATTAATTTTCAAATATTTATTTTGCATTCAAATAGATCATTCTCCAATATTTCATCATTCTAAGAAATTAATACTCTGATCAGTAGAGGTAAAATAACATGTAAATAAATATACATGGAAAAATATAAAACAATATATGAATAACTTCCAAAAATGGAAGAAAATAAACTTCAATATTGCCATGTTTGTAGTCATCTAAAAAAAAACAATGTCTAGCGCATTTCTGGTCCAATGATATCAAATATATTACAATTAAAATAGGGATGCGTTTCATGAGGGCATCCAAACCCCTCTTCTTCATTAAGTCGATGCCACTCAATCGTCCCAACAATGTCTTGCATGACAAATTGTTCAGATCTCTATCAAGTCACCATTTCTATTGCACAGCATTCCATGTCCCTGTCCAACCCAGAACGATGCAGACAAGGATGATAGACACACGTGGAAATGCATCACAACATACATAAATTAGTTGAACAGGCACAATTTGAAGAAAAAAAAAGACACAGTTCCTTTTGGGCTAGTATATTTAACTTCTATACATGACGCAAAGGGTTTTAATACAATCTAATCGACATGCTGTGTTTTCGGTAGACAGCAATTGCTTCTGATAATGATGAAAAATGGATGTTTAAAACATACACCCATCTGAGTAAATGTGATGTACGACTAGTAAAATTGCCTTCCCAAGAAACACAGTGTCTGGCATATTGTGTAAAAGTGCTGGCATTGGAGAAAAAAAGGAAAGAAAGTACTTGTAAGACAAAATATTCATTTTTGGAGGAACACAGGATGTCTTCTACTAATTCAGACAAATAATCACAGCTAAAAGCCTTGTGGCTTTGTAATCTAAACTAATTTCCCTTCTAATATAAAGGTAGGACCTGAAGAATTAAGCCAAACCACACTAACATAATGCAGTATGATAAATATTGCAGTTATTAAATTAACATTTGTCAATAGGAAGAAGATAACAAATGTACTCATTAAAAATGTATTGATATTTGAGTCGTACAGCCTGTGTATCCTCTTGTACTGATAGGGGCTGATGTATATCACTCCCCTTTTTGAACCATCCATATATTTTGTACATTTCTTGATCCTTAAACTCCACTGTGCAATGATGCAGGAAAATACAATTAAATAAAACATCATCCAAAGACATTTTGATCAAATGCAAAAGATCACAGAAGGCATTTCGCCCAGTAGCTGGTGCCATCATCTCCGGCAAGCTACAGTCGATATGCCTGTTCCCCGCCCATCAGTTAAACTCTCAGGCACTTCTAAGCTCTCTCTCTCTAGAAGCTCAGCTCCTTTGCAACCATTGGCACACATTGCATCTTTTCTGGAAGTTGTCACTGTAGCTTGTAATATAACGTCCCATGTTCCTCCTGGGCATGCCCGGGTTGTATCAGTGTCCCTTTGTGCTGCCAGGTCGTACATGCAAATAAATTGGAAGAGCTAAGTGTCCCACCCTGTGGTCCTTCTTCTGTCTCGATGCTGGAATGGACACTCTGGATGGTGTCACGGAGGCTGTTACTGGAAGGCAAGGTCAGCCGGAGGACCATAAGAAAATCCTGGGAACGCTCCAGCCGCCTCCCGCACGCTGCTGGTCATGTGCAGGTTATCGGTGTTGCATAGGGAGGTCGACACTGGTAAGTGTGTGAACTCTGGGTCAAAGTGCCGAAGGTCAGTGGGACCACTCTGTAGATTCAATAGAAAAAATGTATTACACACATATATTGGCAAACCATTGTATTTTTATTTTTTTTTATTTTTTTAAGATTTTGGCCTATTTTGCTTCCACAACAATAAAAATATATTTCCAAAATCCATTCTATAAAAAAACCTTTTACGGTTAAAAATAATTTAAGGAATTTAAAAAAAGTTAACTTACCACTGAAGGAATGAAAGGAGGCGTGATCTTTTTAGCCATGAGGTCATCCCAGTTGATGGGAGAAAAGAAGCTGTGAAACTTCAGCTCCAGCTACAAATAAACAAATGTTTGCATAAGAATCACAACTCTCAGGAAAATAAACCATAATGTGAGTAGCACCAGTGTTGTTCCACTTACAAAATCATCTTTGGACCCCAGTCTCTTGGTACGGTCCTTGTGTAGCAAACCCTCCAGCAGGTCACGGCCAGAATTGGACACATTAGGCTTTAGGATTAGAGGCTTGTGAAGGATATTGTTGTACATCTCGGCTGTGTTGCGACTATAGAATGGAGGCTAGAAAAACAGAGCAAAATATTAATTGTTTGCCAAATGTGTCCTTTGATACAGCTGATCTAGTCATTCTTTTAGGCAAAAAACTTGATAGGTCTTCTCACCAGTCCATACAACATCTCAAACAGTACTGATCCCAGGCACCACCAGTCTACTGAACGATCATAGGCTTGTTTCTGGAGCACCTCAGGTGCCAAGTACTGTGGGGGGAAAAAGAAAGAAATGAAAACACTGTTTAAATAAAATTTCTAGTCAAATATAGACAAACTATCTTTGGGAAAATACACTTTAGGATAAAAAAAGAGCACTTATTACAGAAACAATTTACTTTAAAAGAATACACTTAAGTGTGAACTGAATGTAATGTTTTCAGATGTGGAATGTTAACTGAAATTAAATGGAAACGTATATATCGTATGGTTAATGTGTACTACATGTACTGGCAATCATTTACGGTAAACCAAAATATACTTAAATGTCATTTCCATTGAAACTTGTTTGTGATAAAACTATGTTTAAAATATACTCATTTTAAAGGTAATACTGAATAACACTACAAGTTAACATTATAATCAGCAGCGGGACTTTTATTATGACGATACATAGTCGCCTGCGCCATTTCCGCTTTTCCAGTCATGAGTATGAGGTAACGCAAATCTGTTTATCATATTAGATACATTTAAGTGTTTTGAAAAGGATGTAATGATGTTACTCTGTATGTTCACTCAGCGGCTGCTGTGACACTTGTTGCACACAGCTAAGAATAAAGTGTTTCTGCAGAATAAAACCGGAAACCGTGGGTAACGCAGATATGACGCAATTGACAGGCAACACCCTTGGACGTCCTGGTTTCTTGGTTAAAATTGCAATTTTCTCACAATTTACAAATAGTTGGAACCATTTGGGATATTGTAAGAACTTAACTGAACAAAATATATAACACTGGCCCGGTGGTTTTTGCTGCAAAATCCCACATAGTTCACCTTTAAGTATGTTAAACAGTCATGAAAGTGTGCTCTCTTTAAGTAGCCTACACTTAAGTGTCTCTTTATTTCATTATTATATTATCATCTTCAAGAACAGTATTTTTTTAAATATAATTTTTAAGATTTCAAGTGAATACAAGTGCGTATTCAATAAAATTAAGCACACTTCTTTTTCACAAGGTATAGTCTTTGATGAATGACTTACCTCAGGAGTTCCACAGAAAGTTGTGGTTGTTCCATTGGGTTCCAGTCCTTCTTTGCACAGACCGAAATCTGTCAGCACAATGTGGCCCTGACAGTCCAATAGGATGTTCTCTGGCTTTAAGTCTCTGTGAATATTGACAGGAAAGGGTAAGACCCCATGGTCACCATTATGATCAACAGAATCAAGTACTCCACTAGGAGGCATTGTAGGCTTTCACATACCTGTAAACAATGTGGAGTGAGTGGAGGTAACCGAGCGCACTAGCTATTTCAGCAGCATAAAACCTTGCCCTGGGCTCCAGAAACACCCGCTCACGCTGGAGGTGGTAGAACAGCTGCAGGAGAAATGCATATGAAGAGTTCATGAATTTAGTCATGTCTTTTAAGCTGAGGTTTGGCCTCTTTCAGGCTATGAATGCACTGTTTACTAACCTCGCCTCCATTGACGTAGTCTAGCACGAAGTACAGTTTGTCTGTGGTTTGGAAAGAGTAGTGCAGCCCCACCAGAAATGGATGTTTGATATTTTTCATTAATACACTCCTTTCTGCCATGATATGCTTTTGCTGAAAAACATTTTGAGTGTCATTGTTATTATGGTTGTGGTGAAGTGATTTCACATCTATGAGAACATTGCATTAGGTCTTACCTCTTTCTTTTTCAGAATGATTTTCTTCTGTAGCACCTTGACAGCATAGTACTGTTCGCTTTCCTTGTGCCGCGCAAGCAGAACCTGTGGAATAAGACGCCGTTAGCATTCTCAGTTTAGAATATGACATAAACATTTGCTTATTTGACTGTGCGAAAAAAGTTTGTGCCCACCTTTCCAAAGCTCCCCTTCCCAATGATCTTCAAGTAGTCAAAATCCGAAGGTTTGATCCTGTTAAGGAAATTAAATAACATCATTAATGCAAGTGGCCCGATTGAATGAAATCCAATTAACCCCCCAAAAAAAAGATTGAGAACGGAAGAAGGGAAGAGTAACTACGTACTGAGTTTCTTCAGCCAAAGAGCTCCTGGGATTGGTCAGACACAGGTGATTCTCTTCCAGCTCCTCATTCTGGTTTTCATCAATTTTTAGGAATGAACCAACCTCATCGCTAGAGAAAACAGATTAAAAAATGGTATGGATTTTATATTATTTATCAAATTATTCCCTTTGTTCAAAAATAATAACAAATTTAATGAAAAAATAGTCATAAAATTATTCAATGATACTAAAATGGACTGCAAATGGACTGCATTTATATAGCGCTTTTATCCAAAGCGCTTTACATTTTTGCCTCACATTCACCCATTCATACACCGACGGCGGTGTCAGCCATGTAAGGCGCCATCCAGCTCGTCGGGAGCAGCTGGGGTTAGGTGTCTTGCTCAAGGACACCTCGACACTTGGTCAAGTGGAACCGGGGATTGAACCACCAACCTTCTGGTTTGTAGACAATCTACATGAACCACTGAGCCACTGCCGCCCTATCTATCCTAAAATCTAAGGGGCCAAATGTAAGTGTAATTATTTAAATGAATATATTATTATTAATTTATTAACATCATATTAAAACAGTTTAACTAAATTAAAATGATTAAAAAACAAACTGAAAACATTTATTTTCCCTTAATTACTGTTTTTATTTCACTTAAAACTTCTGGAAACACAAAATAAATGTTACCTATATTAGCAGTTTCTCTTAATATGTTATACTTATAGTATTATATTATAGTCACAGTACTATAATATATAGAGGCCCTTCGAACATTGGCTGGGCAGTGGGGGGCCTTTGATTCAAAAAGGTTGAGAACCACAGCTTTAGTGAATTATTACTTGTATTTCTTGTAATGCTGTTGCACGCAGATAGATGGAAGTGTTGGTGAAGGTTATGAGGGGCTGTTTCTGGTGCGTAGGAGAATTCAATATTTCAGACTTTTTGAACTAACAAGATAACTGCTATTGGTGCAAGAATATTAGATGACATAAATATAGATCAACTAATATTTCACTGAAACCATTTGCCTTCATAAAACAGTCCTGCCCAAAATGATGACTTTTAGTCTATTGAGGGCTGAACCATTTGGACAACCCCAGCATGAATGAATACTGTGGAGCATATGGAGGGTACAGATGCGGTGGGAAATTTTCCACTGGTCCGACCTGAATTACTCTAAGACCAAATGGGCCGCACTTAATTGAATCAGGCCCTCATCCTCGTCTAGGGGACATTAGGGATTTCCTCAAAGGTGCTTAGTATTGCAACCAAGTGGCGGCCAGGACAACTGCTTTTCGTGGAGCACTATTTTGGTGCTTGGCTTAATCTTGCCGGTACAGATTAACCTGCACAATTAGCAGAATGTACAGCTAAAGTCCGATGATGGGATTACATGCTCTAGTAAAGTCACCTCAATGAAGGTTTATATATATAAATACACTACAGGTTAGTGTTGAATTGGTAAATGAATGCAGGAAATTTCCTGAACCAATTTCTTGCTGCTTTTGAAACACAGAAATCCTCTATGCTCTTATTTGTTTATTAGCTTATGTATTTTTTCTGGTATAAAAATGTACATGTAATAGTAAAAGCAGCATCATGCTTTTTTTTTAAATTCCCACGCTCATATAAGTAAATATTGGGATACTTACTGTTGACAAATGGGAGGGTTGGAGACAAGCCTCTGGATGAAGTCGTTTAAGCCCATCTTCCTTTCTTTGATAAAAGCTGAAATGAAATATAACCATTTACGTCAGAAGGAAATCCACAGCTGACGTCACTTACACCCTGCAATTTTAAAATGCCATAGGCTATGTGAAGGGAAACCCTTACAAATCATAAAGGTTATCGGTAAAATAATCATTTGTACGTCAGGTGTATGCAAGAAATCATGTTTTTATACATTCAGAATGATTCAGAATGCGTGCGAATACGGTATGTCAAGAACGGTGTCCGTGTTACACAACAGACCGCATTGCTCACTGTACAGTACACATCAGAACGATACTTCATAATTCCCTTCATTCTCGTGAAACACCGACCACATATTTTGATTAAGCAATGTAAAAACAATTCAACCCGAATAAAAAAAAATCAACGCAACATATTTTTATTTTATTAAAAAAGCTACTAGCGTGGTAATAATAATGTACCTAATTAAAATAGACTGTAGGCTACAAACACAAAAACGACTATTATACCTCTTGATATGATACATTCTAGTAATTAAAAAACTGTTTTTTTTTTTTTTTTTTTTTTTTTTTTTTTTTTTTACATATTACATCGTTTCCCCTAAAGCAACCAATAAGCAAAGCCTATTATAGACATCAGAATAACTCAAAATCTGTTGAGAGACGTACCGGTGAGAACTGACACGATCCCCCTCATCTTGCAGTATGTCAAGTCACATCCAGCCTCAGTAACTGCCATCGCTATTATTTTCTAAGTATAAATCCACAGGATGAATGTATTCCTTTAGAAGTCTCTTATTGCAACGCGCTGATCTCCCAGCAGTAAACCGTTTGACGAAGCGCAGTATGATTTTGATGCCAGACTGTTGGGTGGTCAGCGCTACTGTCTTTCCCCGCCAGTGCCGGGCTGGTATTTTTATACGGAACACGTGGTTGTGGAGGCGAAGCTCTGACATCACTTGAGTAACCGAGGAGACTTGCTTAATGTGACGTCACGGGATCCCACGAATCTCTGTTTCACCGCTAGGGGGCGATGCGAGGGGATTCATGGAGGCGGAAGCGTTACCATTCAAGCCAGATTACGCGCTCGGGCTTTTTCTATCAATTGAAAATTTCTGCACAGCTGGCTCACCATCTCATCATATAGTATAACAGATTAACCCATAATCCTTATCCGTAATGATGGTGAAGCAGTAAAAAGTGAGAAATGAAATGCACGAGATTAAGGACTCTCTGTTAATGGAAGACATTCCTGTGCTGAACAGATGTGCTAAATATTCTCCCTATTACAAGCATTACTGATAATGACGCACATCATTAATCTGTTAAAGCCTGTGTTCAAACAGATTCTCATCTCTGAACAAGCCACTGTTCAAGCCGTCCGACCAGGCCAAGGGTGTGAGTAGCTGCGCCATCAAGGCTTACGTAAACCGATATCTACTCTAAACCCCATCATTTATTTTTCAGACTGTTTTCCAAATGTGGTCCACTGACCTTGTTGTAAGTTATATAAGTGTGGCATAACAATGCCATCCTCGATCTTATAGTACAGGATTTGTCAGGTTAGACATCAAGGGGGACAATGACAAGGGGGGTCCGTGTATATGCGCGTAGCCTGTCCTATATATATATTTATATATATATATATATATCCTTTATATATATATATATTACTTGGAGCATTCAGTTTTCTGCAGACCCCCTTATTACTCTTGTGGCACCCAGTTTTAAACCCCTGTTTTTTTTTGTGTTTTTTTTTTTTTTTTTACGTTTAAATCATTTTGTTGTGAGATTTTGTAAACCAAATGAAAATAAGAAATGTTTCTTGGCAACTGTAAAGTAAGTTAATACTTATTTATATGTTAGGCTTAGGTAACAAAAAATAACCCTGGTGCATAGATTTGCATTTTCACTTCCACAGAACTATTTGGGACTTCTTCAGGAATGTATAACCTGTTCTATCTGTAAATCCGGTCTACACATAATGCCGCTGGTATCCTTTTATTTTACACAAAGAGGGGGTAAGTTCTTTTTGAGAGCTTTAAAATTGCCTGTAGATGAAGAGCCTTTCCAAGCTCTGTTTACAGGATCGGGTGGCATGACATTACCTGGCTTAAGAGTTACATGCTTTGTATCCAACCAAACATATCTTTCAGATCGCAGTTAGGCTGGACCATAGAGGAAAATTAAGCTGGAGCTGTAGGTTTCAAATAACAAAACGATGGAAAAGTTCTTCGGTGGGAGGTCACTTAGTTCAGTGAAATAGTGGATACGTGCTTATATCCCATTGCATTTCAGATGATTTTAAGCTATTGATGGCAATCCAAAGTTGACTCAATTATATATTATTGTTGTTGGCTTCACAAAGCATGCTGATCTGCTATTTAAGTTTCTTCTATTAAATTTAATCAGTACTCCTAGATATTTCAAGTTAGAACCACTAAACTCAGCTCAGGCCTTCAGACTCTTCTGACTCAGTGTGCCATATTATGATTTTCATTCATAACAATGAGAAGTCCCATAGTTTCATTGAGGGTGTGATAAACATCTGTTCACTATGTCTTAGAGTCTAAGTTTAAGTTGAAGCTGTCTATCATTAGGAAAGCTTAATGGCTATCCTAGGACAAAATGCTAAAACATACTAGCAACATTCTAAATCATAGCATTGTGCTAATTCACATAAGTATATGTAGATACCTCATTCGACCGCTCCAGGCATGTCAACCCGCCATTTTGGAATGGTCAACACGTCAACACTGATGAACACTGATGCCGCCACACTAATTAATGATAGTGACATGCCCAGTCATGTTAGCTAACATGCTAATTAATGCTAGCATCATGTTAATTCATGCTAACAACATGTTAATTAATATTAACAAAATGCATGCTAGCAATGTGGTAAATCATGCTAGCCACGTGTTAATTTATGTTAACAATATGGTAAAACATTCTAGCAACATGTTAATTAAGGTTAGCAACATCCTAAAATAATGCTAGCACCATGCTAATTCATGTTAGCAACGTGTTAGAACATGTTACCAACATGCCAATTCATACTAGCATGTGCTAAAACATGCTAATTCATGCTAGCAATGTATTTTTTTTCTCTTTCCACTTCACTAAATTTAAAACTTATAAAACTCAAATGTTTATAGGGCTTTGTCAAGCCATCATCATAGTTTGTCCCAATGAACAAACTATGAAAGAAATGTACTTTCTAGTTTAATATAATATATATAATACATGATGTCTGTTTTATATAGATATTTATTTATATTTCATATACTGAACATTTTTTACTCTTCAATAAAAATAGAAGAAACAAAATACTGGTGGCTGATGATTACTTACAATCTAGTTTTTTGTCAGTCAAAATCTCTAGCAATAACGTTACAAATAAAGAAACTAAAAAAACCTTTAAAAATCTGAATTACTAAGAGAAGTTTTCGGTTGAATATGTTGTTTGTGTTATTTGTTTGTTTATGCTGACACTTTAGAACAGAGAAAAAATATAATCCACCTTTTGCTCAGGTATAGGCTATATCTGGTGGTTCAACTTTATAACCTTTTCTCTTTTGTTTTCCTGAATTCCCCCACTAGCCTGTCGTCATTTTCCACATAACCATGTTACTGTAACAATATTTCATTTGCCAAGCACACAGGTGGCAAAGAGTTTCCGCTGCTCACCGAAGGTCCTTTGAATGAGTCATTCTGTCACAGTTGTCAGAGATCCAATTATCACTATTTATTTCCTGTTACTATACTTGCCATGTTACCGTGGAGACGCAGGTCTCGGCTGCTCGACTGAGAGAGTGCATTTGCATAACAGGCGAGTGTCATTCGGTCAGATACCGTCTGCCACACTCTGGTGGGCAGGAAGTGAATCATATGAAGAGAAGGGGGAGTATATTCTTGACTTCTGCACCTCCTCTCACTGCTCACGGCCGATTGCCTTTTTGGCTTTGCAGTAACCTCATGCCTACACTCATGTAAATTTGATCGATTTCTCTCTAGCTGCTGTTTAGCCTAGTTGGACCCATGGTCTTTATGTTTGATGTCTTGACTGATTGAGTCGTGACTCCCATATACTTGCATTCTCTCTCTCTCTCTCTCTCTCTCTCTCTCTCTCTCTCTCTCTCTCTCTCTCTCTCTCTCTCTCTCTCTCTCTTCATCCTTATTATGCCTCATCATAATGTATTAGTGTTACATAGTGCTCAACAGGAGCTGCATTGAGGCCTCTGCAGGTGGGTGTTTTTCCACTGTTAGTGCTAGTAAATATTGATTACAGGGCAGACAAACTAGTTACGCAATAAAGCAAACATTTTTAGGCCTGTACCATTGTACCACACCATTCAGCAAGAATGAAAGGAAAGGTGTATAGGACAGTAGTGAAACCAGCGATGTTGTATGCTTTGGAGACAGTTGCACTGAGGAAAAGACAGGAGGAAGAGCTAGAGGTAGCAGAGCTGAAGATGTTGAGGTTCTCTTTGGGAAGGATGAGGATGGATAGAATCAGGAATGAGTTCATCAGAGGGACAGCACATGTGAGATGTTTTGGAGACAAAGTTAGAGAGGCCAGGTTGAGATGGTTTGGACATGTTGAGCGGGGAGAGAGTGAATATATCTGTAAAAGGATCCTGAGGTTAGAGCTGCCAGGCAGGAGGTCAAGAGGAAGACCAAAGAGGAGGTTTATGGATGTAGTGAAGGAGGACATAAAGGTAGTCGGTCTGACAGAAGAGGATACAGAGGATAGGACTAGATGGAGGCAGATGATTCGCTGTGGTGACCCCTGAAGGGAACAGTCGAAAGAAAAAGAAGACCATTGGCGGAGCACGTAATTGCCACTTTGGTGTGAAACCTAATCATTTACAATAAAGTTTAATAACATTAGTTAATGCATTATGTATTGTGAACTAACAACACTGGTTGAACACAATTGTTGATTGTTAATTAAAGTTCATCCTTTAATAATGTAAATGTATACAAATTGAAATATTTGGCCCCTTGGTAAATAACAAAGAACCCTGTTATTAATCTGTTATTATAAAAATTAATCTGCATTGTTTATCCTTTTGATCTTTCATTTGTTATTTTTTTTTAATCACAAAAATCTAACCTTTCATTAAAATAATTGAAAATGTAAGGAAAATCTCTTTATGAAATAAATATTTGTAAATCTCCAAATCTCTGGTGTGCTAAAAACAAAACAAAAATTGCTGATGGGGTGCCAATAACTAACTTTAATGAAACTTTACTTTAATGAAAGGTTAGATTTTTGTGATTCTTTTTAATGAAAGATCAAAAGGATAAACAATGCAGTTTTATTTTTACAGCCATCTTTGATCATATTCACCAAAGGGGCTAATAATTCTGACCTCAACTGTAATAATGCATAACATAACTACCTGAACCTTATTGTAAAGTGTTACAGGGTGTTACAAATCTATTGAAAATGTCCTAAAGTAGTTAACGACATAACGACATATTTATTTGTATAGGTTAAGCAATTTGGTTATAACATCAAATAACATCATTAATATAATTTTCCCAAAGCCCATTGTATTCTTTGTTTTCCACTGACACTCTGCTGTACGCATTTACAGAATTCCCACAGGAACTTTGCTGAAATCTCTGAAAGATTTGAGTGTTCCTGACATCACAATGCCTCAGTTTGGGGTTTTCACGCTACATGTTTTCTCAAACATGTGATCTGTGTGAGATGTTTCTCTTTCTGACTGATAGGTATTGAAGTTAACATGAAAAGCATCACAACCAATTTTATTTATGGTCACAATATCAGGTGTCCTTTTCTTCTATGCACTTACATCAAAAAATAACTACAAAACTATTTAGCTGCTAATGAGGTGGTATACTGGTATGGTTTGATGGTTTAAGTTTAATGAAAGGCTCAGTAATGAATAATTTAAATGTTAGTATATGTTAGACACCACTTTAATATAAAGTGGCACCTTATTTTCAAATGTGAGGTATACACCTGTTTCTGAATGAAACAAGTAAAAATAGAACATATAATCAAACTTCTTTTTTTCTTTGAAATAATGTGTAAATCATGCACAGTTAAGCCATGTATGTGTATTTAGTATATGTGTTAAAGGCTTATGTATCAGGGTGAATATAAAAGTGGAGCAGAGCATCCTGCTCACTCACGTGACAGATGAAATGAACACAAAGCCAAAGAGATCAAAGCCTAGACAACTAAATCAGACTAAATTGGATTATGTCTGTTGTGATGGATGAATTACTGATGAACTGGCAGAGCTGATCTGTTGAACACAATATGTGTTGTGATAATAATTTTATCTGTAACATTGACTTTATGTTTGCAAAATTAATGACTTAAAATATTGGCAAAAAGTCAGGAAAAAGAAGGAACTATATAGTTCCTATATAAATATATTGGTGCAAATGTCATATATTTGAGAAACAGTTATTTAACCTGGCACGAAAAATATGCAACCAAATGCACTCTTGTTAAGATGACAGTACTGCCAATTTTGGACTATGGCGACATTATCTACAGAATGGCATCTAATCTTTCAAGACAACTTACTATTGGTCATTTCTCCTTCATGCCGCTCCTTCACACCTATCACACAAGAGCAAGTAATTTTATTATGTTTAGTACCCAATCCGAGGGGCGGGATAAACGGTTGTCTTTCAAACTCCCTCTGCACGCAATAGGATAGCGGTACACCAACCAGAGCAACGAAGGTGAAACAGAGCTTGTTGATAGATTAAACATTCGCCGTATCCGGTCAGCAAAACTCAGAACACATCTTCCCTTTTTAAGAATGACTTCAGTGCCGTTCTTTGTTCTTTTCTCAGAGAAAAGCTTAACTCCAAGTCTTCCAGAGTCGCGGTCAAAGCTGATTCGAAAGACCGCCGCCGTTCGCCAGTTTCTGTGTTTACTAGAAGCACGCAAACACAACTCGGCCGTCGTTATTATGGCCCCGCCCTCCGACACTATACACAATGTAATTGGTCCGGTATTGAGAGTTCCTACACTCTAAAAAATGCTGGGTTAAAAACAACCCAAGTTGGGTTGAAAATGCACCGACCCAACAATTGAGTTGTTTTAACCCAATGGTTGAGTTGTTTTAACCCAGTGGTTGAGTTGTTTTAACCCAGTGGTTGAGTTGTTTTAACCCAGTGGTTGAGTTGTTTTAACTCAGTGGTTGGGTTAAATGTTGCTTAAGACAACCCAATTGCTGGGTAAGAACAACTCAACCATTGGGTTAAAACAACCCAATTGTTGGGTCGGTGCATTTTCAACCCAACTTGGGTTGTTTTTAACCCAGCATTTTTTAGAGTGTAGACGACACTTGCGGACAGATTAAATTTGCTGCCGCTAGGGTGCATCTAGATTTCTAGGTTAAGCAAATACCGAACTGTACTGAAACCGTGAACCTAAAACCGTGATACAAACCGAACCGTGAGCAATCTGTACCGTTACACCCGTAGCGTAACGTATGTGAGGGGGTGCCACAACATTTTGAAAATGTTCAAAGGGTGCCATGACTGAAAAAAGTTGGGAACTGATGTAATAGTAACTAATCAAACCATATAGTAATGTGTTACAAACAAATCATTTACTCAAAACACCTCTTGAAATCAAAATATATGTGTGCTTTTTAATAAGAGGGGCTAGTAAGATTTAATCTTAATGAACTACAGTATTTTCAGGTTATTTATATGACAATGTGTAGAAAAATTACCTAAAACAATAATTTAGCCTAGACTGGAGTGAGGTGAAAACAGGAAAAAAAAAAAAAGTGCAAAGCAAGTTGTTGTTAGCTGTTAATTTTATTCAATTGTATATGGTAGAAAATCTATTAGTCAAAATAAATTTTTTGGTAATGAAATATGTTCAAACTTTTGACTACTTTCTTTAATAACTACATAACACAATGCTTGTACTTTTCAGTACTTTAGTAATTTTTTTAATAAACTGCTTAAACTAAAAAATGCTGAATACTTTTGTACTTCTTCTACTTAAGTGTGGTGATTAAAGAGGACTTCAACTTCTACTCAAGTCACTTTTTTGATAGAGCACTTGTACTTTTACTCAAGTCTTGGTCTCTAGTACTTTATACATCTCTGGTTTACGGTCACACTGTATATTAAATTTAACTACGTACTGTGACATGTCCTCCAACTAATACGCCTATATAGGTTGTTTTTCACTTCCTTGAAATACGACCCATAGGAGCGTTTACTAAAGTTGTGTTACTAGTGAAGTTATTAAACATCATTTCGGGAGGAGTACGCCGATCTTATCTTTTAATTAATACCATGGTATAAAACCATCAGCTTTCCTCTTCCTCCTTTTAGTACCTGCAGCATCCCTCCTCCTCCCCTGCACTAGATTTGTGTTATGCTAGTAATTCTAATGACTAATTAAATTTCCTACCCATTTTGGGTTACATCTACCCAGCAGTGTAGTCATTTGACAACAACCCAGTGTGCTGGGCCAGACATCTATCCCAAGTAGGTTAAAACAACCCAATGCTAGGTTGCCAAAATAACCCAAATTGGATGTTTTTACCCAGCATTTTTTTTAGAGTTTAATAAGTGTTTTTTGTCAAATTATCAATTTAAATGTTGGTTCATTTAGACACCTAATAAGCAGTTTTTAAAGATTCTTATTGACCCTTGAAATTAAATGTACTAAAGGATTTTGATATTGTGGTATGTTCATATGTTTGACATCACAAAGGTGCAGTTTAGAATATCACATTTCTGCATCTCAGTTTCAATAAATGGTCAGTTTGACCCAAAATAGAAGGTTTGGGTTTGGAAATTTACTATTTAGAGTACATCAATCTCGTTTCCTAAAATAATCAATTCAAAAAATAAATTTCAATTTGATAAATCTCATAAAACTGGAGATTTAGAAGTAACATTTTTCATAGTTAAACAGGACAGAGCAGTACAGTAAAGTAAAATGTTAACTCCTTATTGTAAGACTTCACAATAAGGTCCCATTACTTAACATTAGTCAACGCATTAACTAACAATGAGTTTACGTAACAGCTTGTTACAGTATTTATTTGTCTTTTTTTAAGGTTAGTTATTAGAATACAACTGAATTACAATTATTACAATTATTTTGTATTACAAAATACTGTACATTGTTGGTTTATGTTAGGTTAATTTGCTAAAATAATATTAACAGATATCCTGTAGATTTTAACATATGGTATATGTTGAAATTAACATTAACCAAGATTAATAAATGCTTCAGAAGTATTTTCCATTGTTATTTCATGTTGACTATTGTAGTAACAAAATGGAACCTTTTGTGAAGTGTTACCTGTAAATTGTACAAACTTGTCACATCCAGGGTGATACTGGTTAGTTTTTAGTCCAAAAACTTCCTACCTATGAATGATTTCTTCCCGGTCTTCATGGTCATTTAACAGCGTGTCTCTCAGTCCAAAGTTGATCCTTCTTCTTTCTTTATTGTGCTTTGAAAGATATCCTTTTAAAAGCTGATTTTAATGTCGCATCCTCAGCAGTTCATCATTTTGCAACATTTTGCATGTGAACATGTATGTGTGTGCGGGTGTGTGTGTCTAAATCTCTCTAGAGCTGCAGTATTGTTAGAGGCGGTCTCATCCCTTCCATTTCAAAGATCAGCAAAATATTGGCCTCATCACTCTTCGCTCTGTATCTCTTCACATCTCTCTTTGCTCTTCCCTTGTCTTTCTCATAGTTCATTGACAACTGAAACCAAAAACTAGTGACGTATCTTGTTCTTGAGTCTCGCAAACAGAACAAAGCGACAGGTGTCGGATAGCAGCTCGTCTCACGAATGTCCTGGTACCGCCCTAGGGAAACCAGTTTCCAGGTTACAGCAGTCACTAGGGCAATGCCTGCGCCATCTTCTAGACTCGTTTAATTGTGCCATAATGACTTCCCAGGTTCATTGCTACGCTGTGGGACTATCTTTCAGAAATAAAACTAATAAAAACAATGACTTGGCAAGTTTTAGTTTCCTGCTGTTAGGAATTGCATAGTCAGGCAAATGCGCAGCTACACCTGGCCAGCATGATTTGTGAAAATAGGCCAGGGACGGTGCATATTTTACATACACTGGCTATGCATAATAGGCCAATATTAATCATATAACACATATATTACATAGACAAAAACCTATAATGTCCTAATGACATCAAATGGTTTCAATTTCATTCAGCTTTATTCAAAACGCATGCAAATTCAACAAAGCTAAATGCTGTAGTGCTTGAAGATTGCCTTTCATCGTGTAAAGGTTACCTAAAGGTTTCTTCATTAAATCATGAAGACGATCCAGAGATTTTTAAAGAGACAATCAAAATTTTATTACTGATTTCCTTCCCACTGCACATTCATCTTCACTATAGAAAAGTTTTATGTTAATGGCCTTTTGGGTAATAGAGACCACCTCAGTAGTGTTCGTAAATGGCATCTGCTAGGCTGTTCTTTCTAATCGGCTGGCTTAATGACACATAGGAAGTTTAATGAAACCATTATATCCGTATTATTGCCTAGCCCTTTAGAACACCTCTATATTTATGTCTTCGTGCATTCTGCAGACCAATTCAGTTAGCCTGGAATCAAAGGAAGGACACAAAAGCAATTTCAGCAATAGCTTTCTTATTAAACTGTTGCAAGAGATTAATCGCAACTATAAATCAGGGTTTTGTTCATTGCTCATAATGTTCTTATTCAGCTTTTAGATAAAGAGATTTTGAGTTTTTTTTTGTACTGTTTTGATTTTTTTGGTAAAGTTCCTCAGGGTGCATCACCATTTACTTCCTTGTAATCACTGTTGGTTATTATTAGTGCCAAATTTATTATAAGATTGCTGTGACTTTATATTATGACATTTAAATTGAGGGCAGATGTGCAGAACTGGTTGTCAAACCGAGCAGATTTTCCATCTTTTGTTGACATCTTTATATTTTAAGGTCACATTGTGTTTTTCAGCCAAACAAAAACCCGTAGATAATCAGAGCATTGCTCATGACGCTTTTAGCAAAGGAACTGAAAGTGTTGGTAGTTTTCATCAAGCATTGGCAGTCATTTGCCACATCACAGAACTTACTGTTTACCTAAATTTAGCTCAATGTGATAAATCCATGTGTGACTGGAACATTTTCAAATGACCTGTCTCTCTCTCTCTCTCTCTCTCTCTCTCTCTCTCTCTCTCTCTCTCTCTCTCTCTCTCTCTCTCTCTCTCTCTCTCTCTCTCTCTCTCTCTCTCTCTCTCTCCCTAACTAACTAACTAACTAACTAAATAAATAAATAAATAATTGTTGTTGTTGAAAAAATTGTGTTGGCTGACAAAGCCAAATACTGACCAACTATTTAAGCTTCTTCTTCTGAGACTAAATTTAAACAGTATCTTCTAGCTTCAACCGAGGTACAGTCTGAAGGTCTGAGCCGAGTACTCGGCTCAGACCTTCAGACTGTACCTCGGTGTGCTGTAACATTTCAAACTTTTCTTAAGATTTTAGTTAAACAGATGACAGCCGCTATAGTTTCAGTCTGACACAGTTATTATTTCCACGTCCCGCGCCATGTTTTTTAAATAGCAAATACCATCGTGCCCATCTACTCAATATCACTCCGCTGGTCTGAAAACTTGGTGTGTTCAGGCGCATTGTTGGCGCGTTGCTGTTTTGAGGCAACTGAAAATGACTGCGCCATTGATCAACACAAGCCTGGTCTAAAGTCAATAGCGCTGTATTTTTTGTGTTATTTAAAGGGCACGTTAACAATATGCACCCATAGGCGGGTGCAAAACATCCCTACACTGCTTGTTACACACACGCGGACATGCAGCAGCACGCAATCATTTGTAAATATTAAAAATATAAAGGATTCTCTGGAGTTTACCATTCAGTTTTTTCACAAATCCGGCATGTAAATAGTGACTCTGCCATAGTGCAAGCACAACTGGCTTTTAAGGGAATGGGAGATAAGACTGTGATTGGTTTAATGCACGTTATTCCCAAACACACCAATGACACATTAAAGGATAACTCGGTGAAAAATGTGTTAACACATGGTTACAGAGTAGATTGTTCTCTGGGATGTGTTTTCATGGAAATTGAATGTAAAGAGTTGTATCTCTAAAAACAGATTAGCTTTAAACGCTAGTTTATGGGACATAGTAAAATTAAATCGCTAGTTAATATCACTAACAAGGCTCAAATAGCCTCACACTAACGCGGTAGCATAATGAGGGTCCCTGCATGCAAACCGGAGCATTGAGAACTTTGTAAGTGTACAACCAGTTTAATAAGAAGATACTTTATAAAGACTTTTTTTTAAAGACATTTACAGACATCTTGGAAAACAAGTCAAGCCACGAACGCGTGATGAACTGTGACTGGAATCTCTTAATGGGACACCTTCTTTTCTTGTAGTTAGTCAACCATATATTTTAATAAACAGATATAATTCATGCATGTTAATTAGATTTCACAAACTTAAAGGGGGGGGGGGGGGGGGGGTAGCCTGACGTGGTCATACTCAGTTCTAGTCAGAATATGAGTCTGAATCCGCTCCATTGGGATGTGATTATGAGGCATGTTTCAACCGAACCAGGAAAGACATCAATTGGATAGGCCTTTGTAGGACTATTATGTGATATATAGACTCATTAGTGCAAATTTTAGCAGGCAATCTTGTCAAAATAACACACATTTTACCTCCCAAACACCATTTTTCCCACGGAGAACCCCACGAGAAGCCATTGTTTAGGGCTAGTAGTTGGCAGGTTTTGTTGTAAAAACTTGGCAACCCTGTCTGCACACGCACTGGAATAAACGATCTTTGTCTGTGTTGTAAAAATATAAAATAATTTATTGATACACAGAGTACTTACCCAACATGATCATCATCTTTGAGAGAAATTAGGAAGGTGAATGCATATACAAACAAGCTCTCCGTTTAGGATTTGAGTATAATCCAAGCCCCTTTGATGACGTGCATGATTACGTTACTGTTGATCATCTGTCCGTCATCGTCTAAAGCCCGCCCTGATGATTTCATTGGTCCGAACAGTTTCTGTTTGGAGATAATTACTCCTCTATGGAGCAATGCCAGACCGAATTGCCAGACCTAAAAATGTTGTGGGCGGGGCTAAATTCGGCTGGCATCCAGGCTGGGGGGGTGGGGGGGGGGGGGTTCATGCATACTGAGCTTTTTACACTGTTAAAGACTTGGATTTTTGAGACAAAGTTTCAAAACTAATGTTGGACGTTTGATGGAGTATTTCTGTGTCAAAAATACTCCTTCCGGTTTCTCACAAGTTTCGGAGAGTTTTTTTCGAGTATGGGTCGGCTTGACGTTAATAGAGCAGAAGGTCCTTGTATGGGCCGTACGGGCTCTTCTCCCGGTAGGGTGCGCGCGTGCGTGTGACTAGAGCGAGAGAGGAAATGCACACCCATAAACACTCCGTGCCGCGCTCCACTTTATTCCTATGGGTGACATCAAGCGACTTCAACGATTCAGAACAGCATTCCGGGAAGGCAGCGCTGCATTTGAACCGTTTTGAATGCAGAAATGATGCGAAGCTTCACAACATCACTTCAGTCACGTCGCAAAGTGGATCTCCACAGTCACTGCTGTCAGGCCAAAAAAGTGTGTTTTTGACGGAGCGGTCCCAGCGATAAAGGTTCGGTCCTGCTTTAGAAGCAGCCGGTGAGTTAAACTGCTTCAAATGTCTCTGCTGTTGGCTATCGTCACGTGAGTTAACATCAGTAAACGACACGATCGCGTGCTTCGTCATTCAAATGCGCTAACGGACTCCATTGCTGTTCTCTGTATAACGTTACACTAGTCTGACGTGCAAAACCGTTTTGCTTGCTACTGCTAATGTTTAGTGGCATACAATAGTCCATAAACCGAATCATGTCCTCATAAACTGCGAGTAAAGACACACAAATGTTGACAGGCCACTAAATACAGTACATACCACAGAGACGGACGTCCTGCTGTTGCTATTTCTCCTGTTCAATTTATTTCAGCCTCCGAATGATTCTGGATCATATATCTATTAGCTGAGATCGATAGCCATGGGTTTCTCCACGCTTGAGGACGTCACCGCTTTGCGTTTTCATCATTCTTTAGCTCCGCCCACACGATACGCCTCTAGGCGCTCGTTTTTTTATGGAAAGACTCGGTACAGCCCATATTTCTTTTATAAATATAATAAAACTAAAGACTTTTCGGAGATATGAAGGATGCAATACTACTCTATAGGTACTCAGGATTGACTGAAACTGAGTGTTTCACCCCCCACCCCCTCCTTAATTCCTATCGATCAGCTCACTTAGCACAGCGTTCGTGGCTCAACTCGTACTCGTTTTCCAAGATGGCTCCTGTCCATATACGTGTAATGTACTGCGACAAAACGACAAAGCTACCGTTGCAAATCCATTTGTCCTTCCTATGAGAGCCTATGAGTGGGTACGTCATAAATAGAACGAGGCATTAATTTACTGTCGGGATTTGTTATCGCGTCACATCATCCAGTGCAGACAACATTACTGATTATAATGGGTTATTGACTTTTTTTGTGTCGCATCATGCCGTTTGCATTAAATGTAGACATGATTTTAGATTTTTTTTAAAATCATAAGTCAAAAATATTAAATAATTTGTGAAAAAATGCATCGTAACTTTAAATTTAAGGTTTAATATTATTCTGTCTCATTAAGTACGTACATTAGTTACCATAAACTAACAATAAACAATACTTTTACAGCATTTTTTAGTCTTAGACAATGCTAATTTCAAGAAGTACTAATTCATTTTTAAAATCACAAGATGTTAATGCACTGTAAACTAATATGGACAAACAACAAATAATGTTTTACAAACAAAGAATAATAAATGTTTTAAAAATATATTGCTCAATGTTGTGAGCTGATGCTACCTTATTGTAAACTGTTCTCTGTATCAACTTAAATACATTAGGTTAGACCAACAAAACAAAACCTAAGAGTTAGATCAAGTAGAAATAGCTCTTTAAGCTAACAATCATTACAGTGTATGATGTTTATACCATGATGAAATGGTTACATTATACATAATATAAATGTAAGTTTCTATTCTCATCCAGATACATTTAGAGAAGTCTAATTGCTTAGAAAAGTAACAGCACACCTCTTTAGTAAGCCACAGCATTACTGAGGCATCTGCAGCACAATCCATGACATGTTACACAACAAAGTTTAATACTTAGGTAGGAGTTGGTTCAAAATCTCTGAGTAATGAAAATAAAAAGGTCAGCCATGTCCTGGGATTGTGAAACCTACAGTGAAGATGTTTTTACATCATGGTATTACGAAGAGCACGCAGCTGGAAATAAAATTATTTTCAAATAAAATGTTATTGTAAGTGATTGAAATGTTATTCATATTTTTAGACTATTATTATAATGTGAAAGGAAATGATTTGCGGAAGAAAACAGGGGAATGTTGTGTGCAATGGAATGTTAACATTTGCAATAATCCGTGACGGCTGATGACAAGCCAGATGGAGTTTCTTGTAAACCCAAGAGAGTCAGTTCAGTTCTGTTTTAAATTTTAAAAGATTTTTAATCAAAGTTCAAACAAGAGCAACTACTTTCAGTTCCTTCTGAATCACCATCGATACTGTACTGAGACCTGCTGATATGTACTGAGAGGAAGGAAACAAAAATAAAAAAAACACTTTATCTATAAACAAATATCCTTCTGACTCACTAAACATCTTAAGTATTCAAAGTTGATTGTATTCCTCTCGTATTGTTTGTGAAAAAGAATGTATGCACTTAATTGTACTGAATGTGCACTTGATGTACACTTCAACATTTTTTAAAAGTGTACATAGTAAATAAATGGCCACTTAAGTGTTTCTTAACATAATAAGCACACTTTTAAAAAATGCCTTTTATAACAATGTCAAACTAAATTCTGTATTTTTACGTAGTTTATATCATGTTTGAATACTATTTTGCCATACTTTAAAAAAGCACACTTATTTTGATGTGTTGACTAACATAGTAAAGTCATTTATTAAAATTTTAACGGTGGTGTGTTATACGATATTACAAAAAAGTTAACAGATTAAAAACATATTAAATTGCAGTATGATTATTATAAATGTGTAATTACATATATTGTTCACTACATGACATACAAGTATCAAAAGAATTACATTAAAGGGATAGTTCCCCCAAAAATGAAAATTAGCCAATGATTTACCCACTCCTCAAGCCATCCTAGGTGTATATGACATTCTTCTTTCAAACAAATACAATCTGAGTTATATTAAAAAATGTCCTGGCTAATCCAAGCTTTATAATGGCAGTAAATGGCAGCCTAAAATTTGAAGCCCAAAAAAGTGCATCCATCCATTATAAAAGTAATCCACATGGCTCTGAGGAGTTAATAAAGGCCTTCTGACGTGAATCCATGGATTTGTGTAAGAAAAATATCCATATATCCTTATGAAAAGCGTAACGGGAGTGACAATGTTGTCGGACGTAAAAGCGTTTTGAACTACAAGAGGCGTCACACTTTCTTCTTAAAGGGGTACTTCAGCGCTGGGAAGATGAATCTGTATTTAAACTGGGTCATCAGTGTAGTAGAAATGTGAAATAATTTTTGAATTTGGTGCCTTCTAGACTGAGAAAAGATAGAAAATGTATTTTTGTCTCATGGGGATGAAAGACTACAATTCCCAGAATGCTTCGCTGCCCTGTGAGGTCATTCCCAAAGCCACCAACTGGATTACTGTGACTGAGTTAGAGAAGACACTACAATTAAAAACTGAACGTGTCTGTTCAATACAATGAGTGAGTCACCGCACGAATATCACAGCACTGAGCACTAACTGCAGGAGTGAGATAAATGAGCAGATGAGGTCTCGTGACGAGAGCTGAGGTAATCGCGACTACAATCGCGGCATACATTTACAACGTGAGTTCAGTCTGGCGTGTTTCAGTTCATGCCTTTGCAAGCTTAACTTTCATATAAATTAATTTGAGAAGTTTAGAAGACTTACATTGCTCACCATAGCTCCGTTTAAATGAGTGCCTGTAGCTGCGAGCTGAGCTCTCCCTGCTAGCTGATTGTGATCTCCATCCCCCAATTCGCAGATTCAAAACATGCGGAAATGGCTCCCTCTGCTGGCTGTAGTCTTTAGCCTTTAGGCAAACATTCCTCCTATGATGCAAATATCGTCAATTTGCATCATAGAAGGAATTTTTCCAGAAATAAAATGCATAAATCTCTTGTTTCAGGGGGATATGAGGGGGGAAAGCACAATCGTTTGAATATACTCCAGGGTTTCTACTGATAGAAAGCCATATGCTAATCGCTGAAGTAACCCTTTAAGTTGAGTACGAACGTGGTCAGGCGGAAGCTTGATATTTTACTTTATAGAGTTTTTAAAAATGGATATTTTTCTTACACCAATGCATTAATTCAATTCAAGAGGCCTTTATTAGCCTCCTGGAGCCATATGGATTACTTTTATAATGGATCACTGTCAGAAAAAAAGGTACATTTCTGTCACTGGGTTGGTACTATGTACATTTTAAGGTACTAATATGTACCATTTAGGGTTAGTAAGGTACAAAGATGTACCTTTTCACTTTTGTACCTAGGGTACCGCGCCCCAGTGACAGCACTGTACCTTTTTTTCTGAGAGTGATGGATACACTTTCTTTGGCAAGTTCAACTAATGAATTTAATATAAACTTAAATTAGACTTTTTTTTAAATCTAATTGCAAACATTAATTGCAAGTGTCCATATAACATATCCTAAAGTGTACTTCTTTTCATAAATGGCCCAAACCATATAGGGTCCTACCATAAAGGCCTGCTAACCACCAACGACCCATAACACCCACAAGCCACGGTTAGCATAATACCGTTGAGTTTTGTACTGGTAATCAGCACTCACATTTTTCTCAGAAAATCCAGTTGCACTTGCTTGAACTGTGAACTCATGAATAAAAAGTAAAACGCTGTGAGAACGGCACTTCAAGTAAACAGCATAATGATTCGGTGTGATAATTCGGTGTTCTAATCATTCAGTGCTAGGGAGCTGTTTGAGGATTGCTCACTCATGCTTATTCATGATGAAGTGTGGGGAGCGGGAGGAGAAGAGAGACAAAGATGACATTTTAAACCAGCACACTGTCTAATACGCTCTCTAAATAGCCTTTGACCGTCTCTTAGTTTGTACTGATGAGACTTATGGACAGGAGTGATTGGACTTATGGACAGGCACTTAAATCACACTTCTCTTTTTAGCACATTTAGCAGCATAGAACAGCTAACATCAACAACTCATTCACTTTTCAATATTATATAGTACTTTTAAATTAAATTTGACTTATGTATTTTTTTTTTATTGAGTTAGAAAACTTAAATTGGCATTACAGCTCTGTCATGACCTCACACTGACCCAGATCTCACCTGATCTAGAGCTGCAGAATTGTGCCAAAAATAGCCTCACACTTTTTCCTGCATGTCAGTTAGATAAGCTGTACCTTTGAGAATAATCTAAGTTAACTCACAGTTAGAGATCTATTATGTGATGTCCTTAGAGGCCCTGAGCCGAAGACAGATATTAATCAACAATATTATGGCTGCTTGACATAAGCAATGCAATATTTGCTAAGATTATAACGATTATATAAGGAATACTTTTTTGAAACTAAAAAGTGCAAAGTCTAATTTATGCTGCTTTTATAACTAATAATAAAATATATAAAATAGAGCACATGGCGTTTATTAATTTTACCAGAGGCCTTTTAGTAATTAACAAAAAACTGAACTTGCATTGCAGAAGTATAATCTTAAAAGCTAGTGTATCTCTCATAGGAGAGAGAGAACAAAGATGACATTTTAAATCAGCACACTGTCTAATGGCATGGATTGTTAAAATATAGCATTTTTTCATATTAAATCAATTTCCAATGCAATTCAAAATTGTTGTAGGGACCATTGAAAAAAACTCTTTTGGGTTTTAGGCACCTATATTAGTTCGGGCCTAGTCATACATTTAGTTTACTGTATTGTATTTAATTTGCATTTGTAGCAAAGTTGTCTACACGTGTTTCAGGTCTTATGAATCTTCCTCTGGACATTGTTGAGTTCCAAGAAAGACTCCCCATTCATTCCAGATTAAGAATGAAGGATTATTATAAATCCATGTGAGAGGCATGTGCTAGACTTCACGACACGAGAAAGGTTAAGTCTCTCTCTCTCTCTCTCTCTCTCTCTCTCTCCTCCCTCCTCTTCTCTCTCTTCCCTCTCTCTCTCTTTCTCTCTCCTCTCTCTCTCTCTCTCTTCTCTCTCTCTCTCTCTCTCTCTCTCTCCTCTCTCTCTCTCTCTCTCTCTCTCTCTCTCTCTCTCTCTCTCTCTCTCTCTCTCTCGCTCCCTCCCTCTTCTCTCTCCCTCTAGCAATATTAGTAGTATTTTAGTATTGTTTATAATCTTTTATTATTATTTTTCTTTAACTTGTGTATTGTTAAAGTTTTAGTATTTTTTTGTGTTTTTGTCATTTTTATTAGGTTTTCCTGTGCACTGCCTGTGCACATTTGGCTTCAACATCTCAACCAAGGCTATATTGTCTGGGGATGGTCCTCGAGGGAGTTTAAAGGGTGCTTTCACACCTGCCTCATTTTAGTTCGGTTGAATCGTACTAGAGTTCGTTTCTCTCTTTTGTGCGGTTCGTTTGGTCAGGTCTGCAATCGCACTCCGGGTGCGCACTAAAAGCTGACCAAAAAAGCGTACCGAGACCTCCTTGAAGAGGTGGTCTCAGTACGCTTTCAAACGAACTCTGGAGTGGTTCGTTTGTGGTGAGAACGTGATCCGACCTCGAACAGAACCAACTGCAAAAGTACTGATCATTTTTGGACTGCACGCCTCCTCTTGAAGTGACGAGCGATGCGCGGTTGGCCATCTGCAGTGCATTAGAACGTTGTTTTCATCTCGCATCCGCGCTTCATTATAGAAAGGTATTTGCATACTGTGGTAAATACACACAGTGTAGTAGATTATGGCCAGGGACAAAACCAGCCCGTGCAGTCGTCTCTTCATAGTGTTATAGTTTGCTGGCTTTGCCTTTTCTGTTGGAATTTTCCCACACGTTAATTCTGACCAATTGAAAAGCAGTTTAGGAAATACGCCATGGCCAATGAGTGATGTGGATGTTGTCACGTGCTTGCGTTTTGGTTCGTTTCAACTGGTTCGGACCAAAGCAATCAGTGTGGTGTGAAAATGAACCAAAATAGCTGAAAAATGCAACAATGTATAATTGTTTGCCCTTGGTTCGGACCAAATGAACCGAACTAGAGATGTGAAAGCACCCTAACTGAATATGTCGAAATGGTGTTGGAGTTAACTGGCTCTGCCCTCCTACGTACTTACGCTCAATTTTCTTTTTTCTTCAGTACTACGTCTGGGACTGCTGTGTATTCGTAGGTTTTCTCCAAACAAATTTTTACCGGTCCAATCAGCGGACAGAGGGAGTGGCTAAGAACGATGACGTTGATGTCATGCGCTATTTTTAGTTGTAGTTCAGTAATGGTTCATTCCGTTGTGGCACCGCTGCCGAATATCCAGAAGTTAAAGCCGGAGCATTAACAATCTTTGCTGGGGTTTGTTGGTGGCCATGATGTTGTGGCCCTCCCTCCCCGACAGGGTGAACTCGCGGTGAAGGAGTTGGCTGAAGCTATTCAGACGGTAATTGTTTCTCGTGGGGTCGGAAGGTGCCATCATTTACTGGGGCTACTAGTCAGTGATTTTATTGCCGTCCGTATCTCACCACCCGCGTCAAAATCCCCGGCTGAATTACTGCTTTTGACAAACACAAGTTCGTGTGGTGATGTAATAGCTTCAAAATTCACTGTTTATAATCATTTTTTAACACATCGTATGGTTGCGCTTTCTTGTTATTTGGATGCATTTCTAGACTTGTATTTCTTTAAAATGCTGGCAAGTATTTACAAGAGTATATTATATCAATATATTTCATCACACCACTCAAACAAATGAAAATAAAAGCACGTAAACATTTAAATTGGTCCGTTATTTATAGCAGCATTTATTATCATACCAAGCATTGACATTTTATTTACAACATACAATGATGTTACGGACCACGTGAGCAGTGCATTCCCGATCACAAAACCCTCCCCTCCACTGTGGCGTTAATAAATCACAATCCGAATGCACAAGTTTTAGGTTTTATCCTATAGTTTTATCACTGAGGTGGCCTGCACAAGTGCACATTTATTTTGCACGAAGGGCGCATGACATACATCACAACCTTACATTAGCGACTTGTTATGGCAGATCCAATAGACCCTTTTATTGTTTGTATACAGTGATGACGTAGAAACGTATGCGCGCGCATTTTGGCAACAAACTGTGGCGAGAATCAGCAGCATTTCAAGCTACGTGAGCGGATTAAGCAACACAATCCGAGAAAGTTATTTTAAAAAGTTGACTTTATCAAATGGTATTCGGCTACCAGATCCGTGTAATAGTGGATTGGATAGAAGACGTTAGCAGATGGCCAGGTGGTCGGATATATACGTATTTAGTTGAGAAACCGAGCGTGTACACCCGAGACAAGCATAAATCACTGGATGCTTATGAATACGTTTTCTGTGGGCATGTAAAGAATGTCCAATACAATTTTCTACATTTATTCTTATTCTTCACACAGACATACATTTATCCTTTTCCTTACATTTTATCTTGTTATTGATTCGTATGTGTCGACACACTTCTGTTTAAAGTTTAATTTTGTAATGCTATAGTACTTTAATAGCAACTATGTTGCTTGCATACATTTTTAAGATGGTTATTTTGCAATTAAACTATTAATAAAATCATTACAAATGAAATTGATAAGTACTGTGATTATTGATATGATAATCTGGGGATGGGGGTACATACATACCAGTGGCAGCCAATGTTGGGAGGTTTATTATAAATAATTAAGTTTCAAGTGCAGTAAATGTTTTACAAATGAAAAAATTTTATGCGAGCATTTTTATGTCCTCGTTCCAATCAATGCATTATTCGCCTGCAGCCACAGGTACCGCCGGTTCTTCTGAAACGGCCGTGATCCTGTCGGAATCCTATAAAACTTAAGCCCATTGGTGGAATAGCGATTAGTGCAACCGAAAACGCAACAGCCAGACATTTTGATGCTGGGAAACCGTTTTGATAAACTTTCGGGGTTGCTCAAATGTTAGAACCACTAGGGAACAACACCACTTCCGTTGCCAAAATGCGCGCGCAACTCTTTGATCACGTGGGCTGTAAAAGGGTCTATAGTTTTAAACTTCAACAGAGTACCCGCCTTCGCTGAAATAAATGCTTGTCAATGGAGAGTGGCCAGGCTCTATGTACAAATGAAATGTACGAGAGTCTGGTAAGACCAGACTAATTTTAAAGTCCCATGGCATGGATTTTTTATTTTGATTTTATAATGTTTCCTGAGGTGCACTTATATTTCTAGTATGGTTCTTACATCAAAAATGTCATAATTTTTTTTAAAAAGGCATTTTTTTCTATACTGATATTAGCCCCCTGGCTTGAATGCTCTGTTTCAAGTGTCTGCTGTGAGACTTCAGTGAAAACACCCACTGTTGTGATTGGCTGACATTTTCGCATTTGAAATAGGGGGCGTGGTTTAGTGAGGCCCAAGCAGAGAGAGTGAGCGAGTTAATTTTGTTTGTATCTGAGAGCTCTGAATAAACACGAGTGAACTTTGCAATGTTATTTCTGTCACGAAGTGCTTTCACCATAACTAACAACAAGCACGACATTGACATGAATACAGTAAGAGCTTCTGTTGAGCCAACGTGATCTCATGAAAATATTGAAAAGTGAAAAGTATTTTTACGTAAAGTGTGATTCTACTACACGTACATTTACTAACGTTTTCACACACAATAAAACGTACAATACTGACTTATTAACAGCACTAAAATGTACAATATTGACGTATTGACAGCACTAAAATGTAAATTATCGACGTTAAAGTGTAAGCAGCCAGCCACCGGCTCCCATAAATAGTGGCATTAATATTGTTTATTTTATATCCAATATGTTTTCAGTCACATTTATTAAATGCATTTTACTAAGTTAATCAACCTAATATAAAATAACAGAAATATAAAATAACATTTTGCTCTCGTGACATCACTACAAACTCATTTCGGGTGATGTTAAAAGAAGACTGAATTTTAAAACCGTCAGATGAATAACATTCTTGCCAACCATTTTGTAGTATTTAGCTTGTTGTTTGCTGTGAGACATAAAAAGGCATTTTCTCCAATTCAGCAACTGGCGATCAGAATATACACTAAAACACAACATCAATTCACAAAACGCAACACTTTATTCGTTTGCTGTAATCCAAATCGTTAGAATCCATATGTTTGCGAGAAACAAATCTAAAATTGAGCCCGGTGATCTTCATCTCCATAAGTCTTCATCTCCTCTCAGTAGCGCGACGGCAAACATCAAATCTCGCGCTCATAAATTCAAATTTAAAAAACGCGCCCTCATGAAGCGTTACGACATGATTTACGGCAGTGGCATCGAACGCTCATTGGCTCTCGCCTGCTTCGTCACAGATTTTTGACATGTGTTTCAGTCGATTTGTATTTGAAATGGGAAACGCGCAACTTCACGGAGAGAAGCCGAATTAATATTTTCATTGATTAATAGCTAAGCTAACATTCTGCTCTGTACCTCATACAAAACTATTAACGTTATATACCACCAGAGAGGACTGCGACTGCAACACATCTTCATTTGAACTACTTGTGGTACCGCTTTTGACATTTTTGCAATAAATAAATTATTGTGAGTACACTGGTCTGTCTGTTATGCTTTGATTTATAACAGTACGTTGGTTTAATAAATGCTAATGGGTAGGTTTAGGGGTAAGTGTAGGATTAGCCGTTCAAAATATTTTTTTTAATGCTATATTGTTAACAAAATCGTCATTTTCTTTATATTCTGTATTAAATTGGTAGGTTTAGGTTTTGGGTAGTGTTAAGGGATCGTAGATTAATCAATAAAATGGTCAAAGGGAAATTATATAGATATCTTTATGATATAACATAACAAAAAAAAAAATGTTTTTACCAGAATAAAGTTTTGTATTCTCAAAAAAAAAAGATTTCATGATGGATTCGTAAATATTTTACGTTTTTTAGCTTTAAAAATGTAATAATACTACGTTTAAATGTTGCAAATACGTCTATATTTTACATTTTAGCACTTCTCCAAACGTACTAAGACGTACGTTTAGTCTCTTTGAAAGTAACGTATTAATACCTACGTATTAAGGGTGAGACCAGGCTGGTTGAGCAGCTTAATGGTAGTTTGGACAAGTGTGCATTGCAGATATACGTGTAATTGACAGATCAGCACATTATATACATCTCTAATCATTTGATTTGTTTCATGCTACTGACAGAAACAATGTGAAGTTGATCATTTTAGTCACTGGCTTGATTCACTGATGCATCAAGACGGCCAGCGGCGGGACTGACAGTATTAAACAATTTAGAAAGAAAGTCTGTGTTTAAACAAAGTAACCTTATCCAATAAACAAGTAACCTTATTTTCCTTAATTTTATTAGCTTAATCGGTTCCTCAATTCAAGCCACAAAATTGCTTATATTTCCTTAAAATAATAAGGAAAGTGTATCTCTTTTATTTCTATACAACACTAAACCACAATTTTCTTATAAAAAATATATAATAATAAAAAATATATACAAATATACACACTATTTTTAATTATCACCTTAATTTTTTGGTGTGAAAATTACAAGACCCATGATTGATTTTTTTACAGTGTCACTCCTCAACCCTGCATACTTTTTGTTCTTAAATATAGATAATGATCAATTTCAACGTAATAAAATAACTAGGGCCGGGACTCGATTAAAAAAATTAATCTAATTAATTAGAGGCTTTGTAATTAATTAATCGAAATTAATCGCATTTTAATCGCATATAAATATTTGACCTGAGAACAATGAGAAGTAATTTTTCACATGTATTTTTAGTAAACCATTGAATAATGACTGAATACATAAGCTTAATCAACAAAATATTGTTTATTTATTTCAGTCCAGCAGACCAGCGCAATGTTTGCCATTAAGTTTAGCAAAAGCATATTTGTGATATTTGAGGCTCGATGTGCTGCGGTGATACGCTAACTCCTTGTTGTATAGCTTGCACACTACCATGCTCTTGACGACGCTCCATTCTTTCGTTTTTTAAAACAAAATTTCCCATCCACAGGGCCAAGCAAAGCGGTCTCATCAGCTTCTTCGTTCATGTTCACTCATGCCCTGCGTCTCAATCAGCTCCCTAGTTCCCTAGTCGGGGCACTGATCAAGACATAAGTCAATGGGCTGACTCCCTGATCAGTGCCCTGACTACTGAACTAGGGAGCTGATTGAGATGCACCCATGTTGTTGTTGTGACTCCGGAGCGCTAGTTGGTGTTCCAGTAAAATCGGTCCGTCGAAACTGATTTTTTGAAAAACGTTCCGCGGTGCAAAAATAAATGCGGTTAAATTTTTTTTTTTTTTTGCGTAATTAATTAACGCGTTAAAGTCATGTAATTAATTAATCTTAATTAACGCGTTAAAGTCCCGGCCCTAAAAATAACACAACATTTTTGTAAATACAGTTATCATTAATTTCAATGCAAAACTCACCGAGCATCGCTCCTCAAATGTTTTATCATTGAGTCTGCACCGTTCTGCTCTAAAAGATCTTTCCTGCAACACTAAAGATTCTCTCAACAGGTGCAGATGAAGCTGCTATGGCAAGGTGTTCATGTATATGAATTTCTTAGAATTTTTCTTTCATTTAAATTTTACTTCCTTTAATTCAAATTCGAATTGTAATTCTATATCCTGTTTTTGACATCAATTCAAATTCAATTCAAATAAAAAAAATGAATTGGAATTTGGGAGTCATTCCCAAATTCATTGGGAGACAATTTGGGAGCACATGGCTTTACGATCATACTTCGGAATCAAAACACAGCGAATTCAACGCGTTCATGTAGCTCAACGTGATTTGTATAGATGAAGATTACAATCAAGCAGCTATTAGCTCAATTAGCTGCTATTAAAAAAATGGCGGCTCTCAAGTTTGTGTTTATCTTGTTGACGTCGTCCCTAGCCCCTGAATGCGAGCGGTTCTTACTTCTCGACCAGCAATGTTTTGGTGCTACTTAAGAACCACTTTTCCTGGTTCGGAGCTGGTGCTTTTGGTGTGAAAAGACAAAGAACAGATTTGAAACTAGGCTCTGGCTCCGAACCAGCCAGGGGTATCGGTCTACTAATACTCTAATTAAAGTCAGTGGACATAGTTACTGATAGTTAGAATGTCCAAAGTGGACCGTTGAAATGAAGTGTACCCTTTTTTTATCGAATATGAAATGCATTTTTGAAAATCTGCCGTCATTGTAATAATTACCTATTTAGATTAAGTAGCTTGCAAAATTGTTATTAACTTAAAGAGCTCATTTAGTTCAATAGATTTGATATTAATATATTAACGTAATTTCAAGTTTCATATGAGAAATGTATATCATCATCATCATCATCATCATCATCACATGCTTGTTGTCTACTATTAGCAACATCAAATGAATGCTCATCACATGAAACATACAAATAACATACAAGGAATATCTTCAACCACCCAGGGTTATTATAGTAAACTAACTAAAATTAAAACCACATGAAATAAATAAACACTAAGTAAAATAAAATTAAATAAAATAGAAAGCTTATTTTATATCCGCTGGTTAACAAGATATCTATCATTTAAATTTTTATTTTGACATAAAAAAAAACTAATACAAATGACAACACAACAAAATTATAAAACTTCAAAATATTAATGAAAAAAAACTCAAAGACACTAAAAGGACACTGCAATCACCATGCACAAAACAAGAAAATAATAATTATATATAAGAACCATTTTCTTGCGGTGTATTATAATGAATAGCTTTAAACACAATTATTTACAGTTAAAGAGTGCTTTCATTTGACAGGCAGGTTTGCACAACCCTTTTCTGGGTACCTATAAAGTTTGACATTTAAAAATCCTGATGATGTATTCTGTGATCCTGATATGATGGAAACTTCCATCTCCAAAGAAGCGGTGACAGCTTAGCACTATGGCATTCAGATTAATGTGTGTCTGAAGAAGCACACTGGGTTTAGCGCTGTGCACAATGTAAAGGATCGCCTGACATTAAAATAGCCTATGCCCACGTTACTCATGCATCAGCAGTTCTCAGAAATCCAATACATTTTCAGACTGGCCTAATTTATAAAATGTAATGCCTATATCATTGCATCACGGTGTTCAAAATGTCTGTAGAGGGGCTGCTGCTTTAACCCCCATGAAAAATTCCAAATATCTTCTTAATATTGGTAGTCTTGGCATTGATCATTGCCATTAATAATCTTGCCATTGGTCACTGTCATTTGTAGATGCAAATATGCCATCCTGAATTGGCTTTGGAGTGGGATGGAATGCTCAAATGTAAAGCACTATGCAGTGTAATGGTTATGACACTGTGGTCTAGTGGTTATACAACAGTTCTTCAGCTATATGTGCTCATTTACTGAATGGGATTATGGCTTTAAGGAGGGTTAGTGAAGGAGAGAGCTGTGTCATACTGATGCTAGAGTCAGATGGGGTGAAACACTGCCGGCCTTCATCATATTTGCATGCAGTCACTGGAACGGGTGTGTTGCCTGCAGGTCAGATTGCAAACAGGTCACTTGCTTGGTGTTACATCACAGAGTAAAGGACACCCTCAAGTCATTTAGCAGTTAATTCAATTGATAAGGTTTGCGATTTAAAAGTTTGTTATGCTAGCATCGGGGTGGCCAACGAGGGAAAATGGTTGCATAATGTGAAGGCAGCCTTGTTTTTTATTGCATGAGGTACTCAGGAGAGATTTTCTGTCCACACAGTCAGCTCACAACTTTCTTAGTATTCCAGCAGGCTGTACGGTATCCCAGATAGCAAGCGGATGTGGGCCACTTCAGGCAATGATGCGGCACTGCAGGCCTTCTTATGGCCCGGATAAAATGTATGTGAGCCTGATGTGGCCCACAAGTAAAATGGCAAATATGGCCCAAATATTTTAAATCACATGTGGGCCTTTTTAGGCAAAGATGCGGCACTCATGGCAATGTGTAATCTGAATATGAGCCTAAAGTGGCCCATATGATAATTAATGAATATGGCCCAAATATCACAAACCAAATGTGGGCCACCTATGGGAAAAATCTGGCAAAACCGACAATGACTAATCTGGGTGTAAACCAAATATGGCCCGCATATGTTGCAGCAAATGTGGCCCAGTTATGTTATAACATATCTGGGCCAGTTTTGGCACATATGAGGGACAGTAATCACTGGCAAATCTGAATGTGAACCTAAAGTGGCCCACACTTGGCAAAGAAAATAAGGCCCGAATACTTTACATCAAATTTGGGCCACATTTGGCAAATATATGGCAAAGTCAGCACAGGCTAACCAGGGTGTGAGCCTAAACTGGCCCACACATAGTGCAGCAAATAAGGCCCAATTATGTTAAAACATATCTGGGCCATTTTTGGCAAAGGTGAGGGACAGTAATCACTGGCGAATCTGAATATGAACCTAAAGTGGGCCACACATGGAATTTTCAAATATGGCCTGGATACATTATACAAAATTTGGGCCACATTTGGCAAATGTATGACAAAGTCAGCACTGGCTAACCAGGGTGCAAACCTAAACTGGCCCACATATAATGCAGCAAATGTGGCCCAATTAAGTAAAAAACACCTGGCCCAGTTTTGGCAAAGATGAGGGACATTGATCACTGACGAATCTGAATGTGAACCTATTGTGGCCCACACATGGCAGAGCAAATATGGGCCGAATACATCACAGCAAATTTGGGCCACATTTGGAAAATGTATGGCAAAGTCAGCACTGGCTAACCAGGGAGTGAACCTAAACTGGCCCACATTAAGTGCAGCAAATGAGGCCCAGTTATGTTAAAACATATCTGGGCCAGTTTTGGCAAGGGTGAGGGACAGTAATCACGAACAAATCTGAATGTGAACCTAAGGTGGCCCACACATGGTATAGCAAATATGGCCCGAATACATTACATCAAATTTGGGCCACATTTGGCAAATATATGGCAAAGCCAGACCTGGCTAACCAGGGTGTACACCTAAACTGGCCCACATTGAGTGCAGCAGATGAGGCCCGATTATGGTAAAACCTATCTGGGCCAGTTTTGGCAAAGGTGAGGGATAGTAATCACTTTCAAATCTGAATGTGAACCTAAAGTGGGCCACATATGGCATAGCAAATATGGCTCGAACACATTACACCAAATTTGGGCCACATTTGGCAAATTTATGGCAAAGTCAGCACTGGCCAACCAGGGTGTGAACCTAAACTGGCCCACATATAATGCAACAAATGTGGACCAGTTTTCTTAAAAAATATCTGGGCCAGTTTTGGCAAAGATGAGGGACAGTAATCACTAACCAATCTGAATGTGAACCTAAAGTGGCCCACACATGGCATAGCAAATATGGCCTGAATACATTACATCAAATTTGGGCCACATTTGGCAAATATATGGCAAAGTCAACACTGGCTAACCAGAATGTGAGCCTAAACTGGCCCACATATAATGCAGCAAATGTGGCCCAGTTTTCTTAAAAACATATCTAGGCCAGTTTTGGCAAAGGTGAGGGATAGAAATCACTCGCAAATCTGAATATGAACCTAAGGTGGGCCACACATGGCATAGCAAATATGGGCCGAATACATTACACCAAATTTGGGCCACATTTGGCAAAAGTACAGCAAAGTCAGCACTGGCTAACCAGGATGTGAGCCTAAACTGGCCCACATATAATGTAGCAAATGTGGCCCAGTTTTCTTAAAAACATATCTGGGCCAGTTTTGGAGAAGGTGAGGGACAGTAATCACTAACAAATCTGAATGTGAACCTATGGTGGCCCAGACATGGCATAGCAAATATGGGCCGAATACATTACACCCAATTTGGGCCACATTTGGAAAATATATGGCAAAGTCAACACTGGCCAACCAGGGCTTGAACCTAAACTGGCCCACATTAAGTGCTGCAAATGTGGCCCAATTATGTTAAAACATATCTGGGCCAGTTTTGGCAAAGGTGAGGGATAGTAATCACTCGCAAATCTGAATATGAACCTAAAGTGGGCCACACATGGCATAGCAAATATGGCCCGAATACATTACATCAAATTTGGGCCACATTTGGCAAAAGTACAGCAAAGTCAGCACTGGCTAACCAGGATGTGAGCCTAAACTGGCCCACATTAAGTGCTGCAAATGTGGCCCAATTATGTTAAAACATATCTGGGCCAGTTTTGGTAAAGGTGAGGGATAGAAATCCCTCGCAAATCTGAATATGAACCTAAAGTGGGCCACACATGGCATAGCAAATATGGCCCGAATACATTACACCAAATTTGGGCCACATTTGGCAAAAGTACAGCAAAGTCAGCACTGGCTAACCAGGATGTGAGCCTAAACTGGCCCACATATAATGCAGCAAATGTGGCCCAGTTTTCTTAAAAAAATATCTGGGCCAGTTTTGGCAAAGGTGAGGGATAGAAATCACTCGCAAATCTGAATATGAACCTAAAGGGGGCCACACATGGCATAGCAAATATGGCCTGAATACATTACACCAAATTTGGGCCACATTTGGCAAAAGTACAGCAATATCAGCACTGGCTAACCAGGATGTGAGCCTAAACTGGCCCACATATAATGCAGAAAATGTGGCCCAGTTTTCTTATAAACATATCTGGGCCAGTTTTGGAGAAGGTGAGGGACAGTAATCACTAACAAATCTGAATGTGAACCTATGGTGGCCCTGACATGGCATAACAAATATGGGCCGAATACATTACACCAAATTTGGGCCACATTTGGAAAATATATGGCAAAGTCAACACTGGCTAACCAGGGTGTAAACCTAAACTGGCCCACATTAAGTGCTGCAAATGTGGCCCAATTATGTTAAAACATAACTGGGCCAGTTTTGGCAAAGGTGAGGGACAGTAATTAATGGTGAATCTGAATTTGAACCTATGGTGGCCCAGACATGGCATAGCAAATATGGCCCGAATACATAACACCAAATTTGGGCCACATTTGGAAAATATATGGCAAAGTCAAAACTGGCCAACCAGGGCTTGAACCTAAACTGGCCCACATTAAGTGCTGCAAATGTGGCCCAATTATGTTAAAACATATCTGGGCCAGTTTTGGCAAAGGTGAGGGATAGAAATCACTCGCAAATCTGAATATGAACCTAAAGCGGGCCACACATGGCATAGCAAATATGGCCCGAATACATTACACCAAATTTGGGCCACATTTGGCAAAAGTACAGCAAAGTCAGCACTGGCTAACCAGGATGTGAGCCTAAACTGGCCCACATATAATGCAGCAAATGTGGCCCAGTTTTCTTAAAAACATATCTGGGCCAGTTTTGGAGAAGATGAGGGACAGTAATCACTAACAAATCTGAATGTGAACCTATGGTGGCCCACACATGGCATAGCAAATATGGGCCGAATACATTACACCAAATTTGGGCCAGATTTGGAAAATATATGGCAAAGTCAACACTGGCTAACCAGGGTGTAAACCTAAACTGGCCCACATTAAGTGCTGCAAATGTGGCCCAATTATGTTAAAACATATCTGGGCCAGTTTTGGCAAAGGTGAGGGACAGTAATTACTGGTGAATCTGAATTTGAACCTAAAGTGGCCCAGACATGGCATAGCAAATATGGCCCGAATACATTACACCAAATTTGGGCCAGATTTGGAAAATATATGGCAAAGTCAACACTGGCTAACCAGGGCTTGAACCTAAACTGGCCCACATTAAGTGCTGCAAATGAGGCCCAATTATGTTAAAACATATCTGGGCCAGTTTTGGCAAAGGTGAGGGATAGTAATCACTTGCAAATCTGAATATGAACCTAAAGTGGGCCACACATGGCATAGCAAATATGGCCCGAATACATTACACCAAATTTGGGCCACATTTGGCAAAAGTACAGCAAAGCCAGCACTGGCTAACCAGGGTGTGAACCTAAACTGGCCCACATATAATGCAGCAAATATGGTCCAGTTATCTTAAAAACATATCCAGGCCAGTTTTGGCAAAGGTGAGGGACAGTAATCCCTCGTGAATCTGAATATGAACCTGAAGTGGCCCATACATGGCATAGCAAATATGGCCTGCACATAATACACCAACTTTGGGCCACATTTGGCAAAAGTATGCCAAAGTCAGCACTGGCTAACCAGAGCGTGAGCCTAAACTGGCCCACATATTATGCAGCAAATGTGGCCCAGTTTTATTAAAAAATATCTGGGCCAGTTTTGGCCAATAGGGACAGTAAATCTGATTGTGACCCTAAAGTGGCCCAGACATGGCATAGCCAATATGGCCAGAATACATTACACCAAATTTAGGCCACATTTGGCAAATATATGGCAAAGTCAGCACTGGCTAACTAGGCTGTAAACCTAAACTGGCCCATAAATAGTGCAGCAAATGAGGCCCAATTATGTTAAAACATATCTGGGGCAGTTTTGGCAAAGGTGAGGGACAGTAATCACTGGCAAATCTGAATGTGAACCTAAAGTGGCCCAGACATGGCATAGCAAATATGGCCCGAATACATTACACCAAATTTGGGCCACATTTGGTAAATGTACAGCAAAGTCAGCACTGGCTAACCAGGGTGTAAGCCTGTTAATAGTTAATAACATTTACAGCCATGTTTGCCAAATATACAGTACAGTTGACATGTAGCCTGACAAGCCAGACCCACATCAAGATGTTTGGTCTGGAAACTCATCATTGACGGGGCTCAATCTGAGGGGCGGATAAATGGCTGTCTGTCAAACTCCCTCTGCACGCGATAAGATATCGCTACAACCAACCAGAGCAACGAAGGTGAAGCAGAGCTCGTTGATAGATTAAACATTCGCCGTATCCGATCGGCTAAACTCCGAACACATCATCCCTTCTTAAGAATGACTTCAGTGCTGTTCTTTGTTCTTTTCTCAGAGAAAACCTTAACTCCAAGTCTTCCAGAGTCGCGGTCAAAGCTGATTCGAAAGACCGCCGTTCGCCAGTTTCTGTGTTTACTAGAAGCACGCAAACGCAACTCTGGCGTCATTATTTTAAGCCCTGCCCACCAACTCTATACACGATGTGATTGGCCTGACCAGAGTTTGGCGTTTACAGCTCAGAAGGGTATTGAGAGTTGCTAGACGACACTCGCGGCAGATTAGATTTGCTGCCGCTAGGGTGTGTCTAGATTTCTAGGCTAGTTGACATGGAAAATATGCCATAAATATAATTACAGTTAATTTAGATGTATAGCTAAAAATGCCCACATTTGAAAATATGGCATAATACTTTGTAACGAAATTGGGCTATGTTTGATAGGATGCAACTCTTAATTGTACAGTTTAATCTGGACAAAAAGACTATATCAGTTGTGGATTGGCCTGCCTTGTGATAAAAAAAGTACATAACTTTAATTGTGTGTGTGTGTGAGGTGTGTGTGTGGGCATGTTTTTGTTAAATATCAGGACACTGATTAAATGTGTATTATGACATGGGTATGACACATGTGGGAGAGGGTAAAATATGAGGACATTACCCATGACCCCATTTTTCAAAATGCTTATAAATCATACAGGATGAGTTTTTTGTTTTTTGCAGAATGTTTCCTGTGATGGGTAGGTTTAGGGGCAATGTGTGTGTGTGTGTGTGTGTGTGTGTGTGTGTGTGTGTGTGTGTGTGTGTGTGTGTGTGTGTGTGTACTTGTTTATATTATATTGTAGGGACCAAACAATGTAATATAAACCTGAGCTCACCAGCCAGCGGTCCCCACAATATAAACGGATTCATAAACATACTATGTTTTTTGAAAATGTAAAACTGCAGCATGTTTCCTGTGATTAGGAAGGGGCAGTGTAGGGGGATATAATGTACAGTGTAAAATCCATACGCTTATGGAAAGTCCCCACAATTCACACAAAAAACAATGTGTGTGTGTGTGTGTGTGTGTGTGTGGTCTAGGTAAACCCTGTTATGGGGACACAAAACTGGCAATATTTGAAATCCTTGTCCATGTGGGGATGTTTTTGGTCTCTATGAAGAAAACTAAATTAAAAATTATGCTTTTTGAAATTTAAAAAAAAAGTTTAGATTTCTCTGTGAAGGGTAGAAGTTTTAGGGGTAGGTTTAGTGTAGGGTGATACAATATACAGTTTTTACAGTATAAAAATCATGTTTGTGTGTATACTGTGTACACACAGACAGCTACAGTAGGTTGAAAATATGTGTGTGTGTGTGTGCGTGTGTGTGTGTGTGTGTGTGTGTGTGTGCGTGCGTGCGTGCGTGCGTGCGTGCGTGCGTGTGTGTGTGTGTCTGATTATGAATTGTTTGCAACAGGTCAAATTTGTGAACTGTTTTTAATGGTCCTGACTTGAATATTTGGCTGAGATACATTTTGAGTTGCTGTATGTGAAAATCTTTGTCATGATTTTAAGTAGGACATATTCCTGGGTCAACATATGTATATATTTATCCTGGAACACAATTCCTGTCATGAAACATAGTCCTAACCCCCTAACCCTAACCTAACCCAGAGGGAAATGATAGGTAAATAACTAGCACCAAACCCTGCATTTAAACATAAACTTGACATAAACTTTAAGCTTGTCACTGAAATATGATTTGTTGATTGGAATGCAGGATTAACAATGTTATAAATATCCAGAAACAGTCTTGTTGAAATCACATTCACCTGTAAATGTATGGAACTGTAAGGCAGTGTCATCTTATAAACCGCTTCAAGTGACCCCGATATTCTAAATTATTATAAATAAAATACTCAATTTATCTTTCATTTTTGCTAAATATTGACTTAAATATTGAATATTATCTGTATCATATATGTCCTGTCCAATAAACTGTCAGTATATTGATTGAGGCATTTAAGAGTATGCTAAATGAATGACAAATCAGCAAAACCTGCTATGAGAACATTTTATTGTTATTTTGAAGCCAACTTTTTTCAACCCTTTTTTTTTGTTATGCTTTCATTACAAAAAACATTTTTTATCCCTTGCTAGAATATATATATATATATATATATATATATATATATATATATATATATATATATATATATATATATATATATATATATATATATATATATATATATATATATATATATATATATATAAAATCAACTGGTTCGAGTTCCTATTTCCGGCCCTTTAAATTTAAAAAATAGCCGCGGAAAAGGCGCCCAAAAGACGGAGCTGCAGAGGGGGATTATTGTTTGGAGATTTGACGGTGGAAAACGGCAAAGAAAGTTAAGGTAAGATTTAATAAAAAAAATATTGCTTCGTTTTGGGGATTGCTTTGTTATATTCAGTTGGAGTAACTTACTGCATGTTATGTGATATTAAAACGTTAGCTAAGGAAAGCTACAATTGTTAGCTATCAAACATTAGTTATTTTGTCAATTCAAAACTTTTGCCATTGCCTGAAGGATTTTGTAAGTGATAACGTTAGCAATTCAAGTTGATTATCGTTAGTTCACCTCTCTTTCATACATTTGTCACGTGATTTTTGATAATTACTAACTGCTAAATAAATGGTGATAAAATATTAATATCTGTCTGTTTCATTGCTGTACTAACGTTAGTCTATGTATGCGGCTCTCACGTGACAAAAGTATGAACAAGGCCTAACGTTACCAGAATAACCTAAATGAATCATCTGTTTCTCATAATTTGTTATTTTGCCTGCAATATGTATAGTTTTTATTATCATTATTTTATTATTTATTTTAAATATGAAGTTGTTATCAAAGTTTGCGCTACTTGACGTGATTGCTAAATGATTTAAAGATCCAAGTCAGTAAAATGATCTGATCTTCCCATCACTAACGTTACAAAGAAGTCCTTCGAACTGAAAATCACATTGTCTTCTGCTGAAAAAAAAGCATAGACCAGCATGATTTCACTTTCACTCACTGTATACCAACCTGCAGTCAGTTCTATATGGTCAACGTATTTTCCCAATTATAATGTTATAATTATAATGTATAATTTGAAATTCATTTATGTATAAATTTGACATTAAACTGCACTAACTAGTTGTATTACTTGTATTACAGAAACAACAGGATCACAGAGCAAGCGAGTAAGCTGTAGAATCCCACTTCAACAGATGGCTTCAAATTGCAAGTGAGAGAGGGAGAGGGAAAAGAGAAAAGGAGTAACGAAAATGGACACGCAAGTAATTTACACGGTCTATTTTACTAATTGTTTGTAATCATTTGGAGTAAATCCGGGACTGCACTTCACTTCACTTGTTAGGTCTATCTCATCTATTTCATCTTTGTTAATAAAAATTAGAAGAAATATGCAATAAAAAACAGTAATAGAAACTGTATATATATATATATATTTTAGGGATGCAACAATACAGTTAGTCCATGGTTCAATACATAACCTTACTTTGGTTTTTAACCACGGTTTTCCGGTTCGGTTCAGGTTTTTTTTTGCTCTTCTATTCTTAGGTGACAGGAACAGAAAAAGGTTAAGGAGAAAATGGTTTTTATTGCAATACTCTTTCTTTTTTTTTTTTACTTAAAAGACTTGAAAACCCTTACTTAAACTTAAAACTTTACATAAAAAAAAATGTATACACATTCCCAGTGTATTGTATTAAATAAAATAAATATATATAAAGATTTACAGTGGCAGCTCAGAGATGTACAGTAGCATTTAAGTATGAAATTGAATGAATAAATGTAGAGTATAAACGTAAATGCGGGTAAACACCCTTAACTTTAGTGCATATGATTGGATATTTGCTCAAATCAGCGCATAGACTCAGGCAAACCATTAAAAAAAGAGCAGAATAAATAAAGAGGAATATTCAAGGGGGTAATCTAGCGCTCGGAAAGCGTTCCACCCATAGGGTGTTTAAATATTTTCCCCCGTTGCTTTTGGCTCACTATGGGCTTCTCCCCATTCTTCTCCCTTGACTTGATCAGACCATTGCTAACCAAGCCATCACCTGCTGTTAGCATCCCATTGACTCCCATTCATTTTGGCGTCACTTTGACAGTGAATAACTTTACATCTGAGACGTTTAAAGACTCCATTTGTCCATTGTTTATTTCTAAAGAAACTCGACAATGCATAAAAGGCTCCATTACCTTGTATCTTACACTATCGCCCCGCAGAAGCTGTTTTTGTAGAAATAGGCTAACGATTGCGTCATAACCAACGCGACTCTGTCGCACAGTTGAGAAATTACCGTATAGACCTGAGGAGACGCTCGCAGGAAATCTTTACTGTATGAGGCAGTCGGGGGGATGTGGAGACATAAAGTCTGATAAAGTCAAGGGAGAAGAATGGGGAGAAGCCCATAGAGAACCAAAAGCAATGGGAGAAAATATTTAAACAATGTGATTCAGATTTCACTTTCCACAACTACTAGAAGACTCACAGCTGTCAGACAGGAGGCTCACGTCACATCTACGTCCTCAAGCTCAGTCTGAGTCTGCGCAGTTCGCTCAGCCATCAGGAAGTGAGTGCCTCTGATTGGCCTAATTTTTCCGCCGTTGAAGTCAATGGGATAGCTCTGTCCATTTCTTTTACTGTCTATGGGAATATTTCAAACGGGGGGAAATGGAAATAAATAATTAAATGCAAAACCAGAAAAAAAAACACAATTCACCAGCGCATATTGAACCATGAATGCGTACCTAACGGTTCAATATTATATTGAGTATTGTGGCATCCCTAATATATATATATATATATACAGTCTTGTTCAAAATAATAGCAGTACAATGTGACTAACCAGAATAATCAAGGTTTTTAGTATATTTTTTATTACTACGTGGCAAACAAGTTACCAGTAGGTTCAGTAGATTGTCAGAAAACAAACAAGACCCAGCATTCATGATATGCACGCTCTTAAGGCTGTGCAATTGGGCAATTAGTTGAAAGGGGTGCGTTCAAAAAAACAGCAGTGTCTACCTTTGACTGTACAAACTCAAAACTATTTTGTACAAACATTTTTTTCTTCTGGGATTTAGCAATCCTGTGAATCACTAAACTAATATTTAGTTGTATGACCACAGTTTTTTAAAACTGCTTGACATCTGTGTGGCATGGAGTCAACCAACTTGTGGCACCTCTCAGCTGTTATTCCACTCCATGATTCTTTAACAACATTCCACAATTCATTCACATTTCTTGGTTTTGCTTCAGAAACAGCATTTTTGATATCACCCCACAAGTTCTCAATTGGATTAAGGTCTGGAGATTGGGCTGGCCACTCCATAACATTAATTTTGTTGGTTTGGAACCAAGACTTTGCCCGTTTACTAGTGTGTTTTGGGTCATTGTCTTGTTGAAACAACCGTTTCAAGGGCATGTCCTCTTCAGCATAGGGCAACATGACCTCTTCAAGTATTTTAACATATGCAAACTGATCCATGATCCCTGGTATGCGATAAATAGGCCCAACACCATAGTAGGAGAAACATGCCCATATCATGATGCTTGCACCTCCATGCTTCACTGTCTTCACTGTGTACTGTGGCTTGAATTCAGAGTTTGGGGGTCGTCTCACAAACTGCCTGTGGCCCTTGGACCCAAAAAGAACAATTTTACTCTCATCAGTCCACAAAATGTTCCTCCATTTCTCTTTAGGCCAGTTGATGTGTTCTTTGGCAAATTGTAACCTCTTCTGCACATGCCTTTTTTTTAACAGAGGGACTTTGCGGGGGATTCTTGAAAATAGATTAGCTTCACACAGACGTCTTCTAACTGTCACAGTACTAACAGGTAACTCCAGACTGTCTTTGATCATCCTGGAGGTGATCATTGGCTGAGCCTTTGCCATTCTGGTTATTCTTCTATCCATTTGATGGTTGTCTTCCGTTTTCTTCCACGTCTCTCTGGTTTTTGCTCTCCATTTTAAGGCATTGGAGATCATTTTAGCTGAACAGCCTATCATTTTTTGCACCTCTTTATAGGTTTTCCCCTCTCTAATCAACTTTTTAATCAAAGTACGCTGTTCTTCTGAACAATGTCTTGAACGACCCATTTTCCTCAGCTTTCAAATGCATGTTCAACAAGTGTTGGCTTCATCCTTAAATAGGGGCCACCTGATTCACACCTGTTTCTTCACAAAATTGATGACCTCAGTGATTGAATGCCACACTGCTATTTTTTTGAACACACCCCTTTCAACTAATTCAACTAATTGCCCAATTGCACAGCCTTAAGAGCGTGCATATCATGAATGCTGGGTCTTGTTTGTTTTCTGAGAATCTACTGAACCTACTGGTAACTTGTTTGCCACGTAGCAATAAAAAAATATACGAAAAACCTTGATTATTCTGGTTAGTCACATTGTACTGCTATTATTTTGAACAAGACTGTATATACAGCTCTGAAAAAAATTAAGAGACCACTGCAAAAAAACTAGTCCTCAGAGTTGGGGAACATTGTCAGAGCAGAAGGAAGCATGTTTTCTTCTACACTCTAAACACGCTGGGTTAATAACAACCCAAGTTGGGTTGAAAATGGACAAACCCAGAAATAGGTTGTTTGAACCCAGTGAATGGACCTTTTCAAACAACTCAATGTGTGGGTTTGTCCATTTTCAACCCAACTTGGGTTGTTATTAACCCAGCATTTTTTAGACTGTAGGACAACCTTGTACGTGGTTTAATTCATGCGTCCTTCACAAAGACAAGTCTGCCCAATTCAAGCATTGCTGAAGCACTCCCATATCATCACCGATCCTTAGGGCTGGGCGATATGGCCAAAATTTCATATCCCGATATAGCTCATTTGATATCCCGATAACGATATACATAACGATATAGCAATTTTTCTGTTAATTCAGTTTATGAATAGTCTATACAAAATTGCAATGTGGAAATGCAGTTTGAAATGATATACAAAACAAATAAAGGTAGTATGGACTACATTTTTATTTTATTTAGAACCTTTTTTTCAAGCAAGACTGTTGGTAAAGTTAACACCTGCCTAGGGATGTTAACCGATGACCGTTTGACCGATGGTTGACCGTATCAACCTTAACCGATCAAAGTCGTCGGTAAAATAAATAAAAAAAGAGATCTCTAAATTAGGCTATTATAGACAGAGGACTAAACGCTACTACAGTTACCCGTCTCATTCCCAAATCTTTTTGTGTGATTGAACATATCCCTCGCACTCAATTTTTCATAACTCGCCTGTTTGTACTTAATAAACCAATAAAAACATTTGCCGCGAGGTCACAGCGTTTGGGTTTGCACGCTCACAAGGTTTGCCAAAAGTAAACACTCGAGGTTAGAGCCGGGGCAGACGACAGTATGAAGCGTGCATTCAGCATAAGATGGGCTTACATTTGGAAATATAACATCTTCATTTCAGTGGTAACACATAAGGTGTTGATCGTCTTTCTTTATTATAGTTAGCACTACCTCGAACTAAAGCGGCGTCTCTTCAGAGCTGTCATTTTCAATGTTTCAAATGAGCTTCTAACGCTGGACAAACGCCTTTATTTTCAACGCCATCACCTTAACCAAACTATTTCGAAACTAAGGAGCCATTGTCCTCTGATTACAAACAAGCTCCTCTGCGGCGCGTTTGCGGGACTCGTGTTTCGCGCTGTGGGGGATTTAAAAAAAGTGACGTGAGTGGAAGGGAGGCGGCAGCGTGTGTGTGTGTGAGTGAGAGAGCGAGAGAGAGACAGAGGGAGCGCGGCTCGCGGCTGTTATTTCAAATAGCGCAGCATATTTTAAACTAATCGGTTAACCGGTTTCAAACGGCTAATGAGGCTCGGTGGTCGGTCAAGAAAATGTTTAGTTTTTGCCATCCCTACACCTGCCATTAAAATATTTCAATATATGGCTTTATGGTGTGCCACGCGTAAAAGCCCGCTGCAGCGTCTGTGTCTGAAGTGTGTTTTGAGCGCTTATGCCCCCACTATTCTGGCATCATTACTCTGAGAATTACCCCGCTCTGAACCGCGTCTACTACCGTCTTCCTCCATGTTTGTTTGTATTGCAACGTGCATGGGCATGCCGTGGCGTGAGGTGCATCTTGACGTAAAATTCTGCCATAAACGCCTTATCGTGGCGTAAGCGATAGACCCTTATATAAAACGATAGACATTTTCTATCGTCCAGACGATATATTTCGTCATATCGCCCAACCCTACCGATCCTCCACCAAGTTTCACAGTGGGTGTGAGACACTGTGGCTTGTAGGCCTCTCCAGGTCTCCGTCTAACCATCAGAAGACCATGTGTTGGACAAAGCTGAAAATTGGACTCATCAGAGAAGATGACCATACTCCAGTCCTCTACAGTCCAATCCTTATGGTCTCTTGCAAACCTCAGCCTGGCTCTTCTTTGCTTCTCATTGATGAAGGGCTTTTTTCTAGCTTTCCACAACTTCAGCCCTGTCCACTGGGAGCCTGTTTCGAACTGTCCTCGCCGTGAACTTCACCCCAGCTGCCTTTTGCCATTCTTTTTGTAGGTCACCTGAGGTCATCCTATAGTTGTTGAGTGACATTCGAATGAGTTGGTGGTCATTCCAGTCAGTGTAGAGTCGTTTTCGCCCTCTGCCAGTCTGTAACTTTGTTGTCCCCAATGTCTGCTGCTTGACCTTGTTCTTATGAACCTGCCGTCTTTAAAATTTTAAGGATGGAAGCAACCCGACGCTCACTGTATCCCTATGCCAGTAAAGCCAGAATATACTTGTAGGCTTCGATACTTGTAGAGATGCTGATTTAAGAAAAAAATTGCAGTGGTCTCTTAATTTTTTTCTCTCCCAGAGCTGTATAGATATTGTAGTGTTTTACTTATCTAAACTTTTTAGGGAAGAAAAACAAATAATCAAATAAAATAAAAATCAATGTTTAGTCTTTAGTGTGTTTGTTACAAATGAATTGATCATTATTAAAGCTACAAATGTAGTTCAGTTAAGAACAGTGAGTGATTACCTTTTTTCTTTTATTGTTTCATTAACATAAATATAAAGACCTAATTCACAGATCTAATATAATGTTAGACATCGTTTCCCCAACTGCTCCCCAAATGTTCACTTAAAACTGCATTAAGTTAGCCTGACAAGCCAGAGCCACATCAGGAAGTTAGCTCTGGGAACTCACCATTGACGGCTCAGTCCGAGGGGCGGGATAAACGGTTGCCTTTCAAACTACCTCTGCACACGATAGGATAGCGCTACAACCAACCTTCTCGGAACCTTCTCTGCCGTCATTATGTTAAGCCCCACCCACTGGCTCTACACACAATGTGTTTGGCCTGACCAGAGTTTGGTTTTTACAGCTCAGAAGTGTATTTAGAGTTGCTAGACTAAACTCATGGCAAATTAGATTTGCTGCCGCTAGGGTGCGTCTAGATTTGTAAAATAGCATTATGTAACATTTGCAGTAAGATATCCCAAAACCACTAGGCCAATACTACATATTTTGTTCAGTTGAGAACCTTCAATATCCCAAATGTTTCCAACTATTTGTAAATCGTGAGAAAATTGCTATTTTAACCAAGGAACTTGGACGTGTGAGGGCGTCGCCTAACGATGTTTTTCATATCTCTTAACCCTCGGTTTCTGGTTTTATTCTGCTGATGCGCTTTACTCCGACTGTAGTGTTAACAAGTGTCACAGCAGCCGCTGAGTGAACGCACAGAGTAACGTCATAACATAATTTAAAACTCACTCAAATGTGTTATATGATAAACAGAGCTGCGTTACCTCATACTCATTACCAGAAAAGCAGAAATAGTGCCGGCGACTATGGCATAATCAAAGTTTTTCGCGCTGCTCGTGAGGCTTGTGTTGTTCATCTCATTAACAATCACTCCAGCAGCCTTGCTTAGCTCCACAACACTCGCTACTGCTCTGCTTCACACTGCAGTAACGTTAATAGGGATGTAATGATAAATTGTTATATCGCATTAATAAAATGTGACTATATGTATCGTTGATGGAAACGATATGATTTGCAATATAGTTGTTTTAAGGCTCAACTTGCTGTAGTAAGCCTATTTATAAGGTACAATTTACCCAGAAACAAATTTACAAATGTACCTCAAATGTAAATTCTGTCATAATTCTCACCATAATGTCGTTTTTCGTTTAACTTCCAAACACAAATGAAGATATTCTTTATGAAACCCATTTTAAAGTCCATTACTCTCAAACTTAAACGATGCAAAAAATAAAGTAATCAAGTGGTCTAATCCAAATCTTCTGAAATCTTCAAGTCTTCTGAATAGACACAATGGCTTTATGTGGTGAAAATATTTAAAGCTACACTGTGTGATAATTTCCCCCATCTAGTGGTGAAAAGGTATTTGACCAACCAGTGATTATTATTTTCTGTTCCTCTCAATTCCGATTTTGTTTTAACTCCTACAGTGGCCAATTTAGTCCAAGATTAACATGGCATCCAGTTCAACCTCGTCCATGAGTGCCATCGAGTGTTAAAACGCGAAAGGCGAAGCTTGAATTTACGGGTATGTCCCTCTTTGGCTAATGTACTTTTAAGATGGAGGAGCAACATGGCGACCGGCATTCGAACCCCTCACCCGTATGTATTTTCAATGGTATATTATAAACTTACGAAAATACTTTATTACTTGAAAGAATTGCATTACATCACATTACATACATTAATTAGCACATATTTTTGAAAGAACTATGTGTTTTTAGCTAAGAATAAACTAAAAAAGTTACACAGTGTAGCTTTAACACAGTGAACATTCTGTAGTAAACACAGACTTTCAAATGATTGTGTGACGTGCGAAAACAACATGAAAGTGAGGTAAAATTCTTGGATGAGCTAAACATTTACAGTTTGAGAGCGGCCATTTTGACAAACTTTCTTGCGATTAGAACTGTGATTGATTGCATTGATCATCTGAAATGCATGCACTGCTGGAATGACCCTCTTCAAAGTGAGAGCGCAAACATTATTTAAAGTGGCACTCCTCCAAAGTCAAAGCGCAAACACCATTTAAATCACCAGATCACATTTAGTTTTAGTAGTATGATTATTCAAAGCAGTTTAGATGGTTCATTCTTATACTGCATTAATAGCAGGAACAGCAGGACATAGCGAGCATGAGCAATGCTGCCTGCATTGAAAGTGCGAGTAATTCGTGAGGGATTTTCGTTTGAATAGTGTTTCAGTGATCATACAATGACAAAACATAATGTTAAATATAATTAATAATAATGCAATGGGAGAATATTTGTGGGTCCTGATAATTTACATTTTACATTTACATTTAATCATTTAGCAGACGCTTTTATCCAAAGCGACTTACAAAAAAGGGTAGAGCAATAGAAGCAACGAAACAAACAAAGCCAACAACCTGTAAGAGCTGTAAGAAATCTCAATTAATTAGCACAGTACACAACTGTTTTTTTTTTTGTTTTTTTGTTTTTGTTTTTTTATACACATTTATATGATAATAATACACAAATAATATAATAACAATAAAAAAGTACAAAATAAAAATAAAAACTTTATTTCGGCTTATCGGGATACATATCGTGTCGGGAGTTCAGTATCGAGATACATATTTAATCGTGACACGAGTGTATCGTTACACCCCTAAACGTTAATAATCACTTCCATGAACATGATTTCTGAGTCCTATCCCGATTTTTTTCCTACCTGCTGTGAGGTGAAGACCACATGTCCCAAGATCTTTCCCAAAACTGACCTGATTGTCGCTGGTGCAGATTAATATTAAGATCTGTTTGATCTTTCTGAATTGTAGAAATTAACCAAATGATACAAGGATCAGCAGTTGTTTCTGCACTGAAAGTAAATCCAGACACGATTAAAATCAACGTTTGGGAAGCCAAATTTTCAGTATTTTTTGCACAAAATAATAAATCATGTCAATAAAACCCTAATTTTAGTGTTTAGGATGTTATAATCTATATACATAAAAGTGACATACACATTTTTATATAAATATGGCAGCGATAAGGTACAGTAATGGTTTTATTTGGTGTATTCTTCGCTAACAATCTTTCATTCTTATCCCGAGGTTACCATTGTCAGCTGGATCTGCTCCAAATCCAGATCAGATGGTGGACCTGCACCTAGACATCAACGCAGCCCTAAATGTCAACAGATAACATGTCAACTAGACAACTCCTAGAGATGGATCCCCTGTGAGGAACTTGCTAACAGCCATCAACACAGATCCTCTGTCCTCTGCACAGACCCCTAAAGCCAGCTTAAACTCCGTGTCAGCATGTTGTATCCTGATCTTCAAGCTGGTGGATCTAGATGAAATATTCTGAATTATTGCAATCCATAGTCTGACTTGTAATGCAGCCTGAATCATATTCACACCATGTTCGTTGGCCAGAGACAACTGGTCCCCCAACTCAGCCTGGTTTCTACCAAGGGTTTTTTCTTCTCCATTTCTGTCACCTGATGGATTTTGGGTTCCTTGCCACTGTCGCCTTAGGCTTGCTTAGTTTGGGACGCTTAATATTCTACAATAGGGGTGGGCTTTATACTGGTAGATATGATTAACTGGTAGAAATGTATCAACTGCTACTGATTTTGGACCATCATGCAGTAAGCAGTGAAAGACACCTCATTTGACGACATGTGCACGCTGTCAGAGAGACTGTTTCTAAGCACAATTTTTTTGTATCATTGGCAGCAAGAATTACAAAATGTCTATGGTATTTCTAATGTCTATATAATATTGATTTAATTGCACTGATGCTATTGGAGGAGAACTGAACTGCGCTGCATCATGTTTTCTGCAAAGCTGCTTTATAGCAAATTGAACTGATTTCATAATTGATGAACCTTACACAGTTATTGAACAGAACTGAATCAACACTGACCTGACTTTACTGCAGAATTTAACGCTGTTTGAATAATTAAATAATTATTTTCATGTTTATTCCTTTAAATCTGCTTTGAAACTTTATAAAGCATTAACAAAGAAAGGTAACTTGAATTGTGCAATGGCCTGATTGTGGACCAGATTTGGCAAACAGCATGTGGGCCACATGAGGATTGTGTAAAAGACCAACTGTGGCCCACATTAGGGTCAGTTCTGGTTTATATCGGCCAAAGCAAGGTATTAGATCTGGGCCGGACCTGGGCCAGAATTAAATTTAACTGTGAGCCATATGTGGGCCATTTCTGCTTCATGTGTTTTGTTCATGGCTGACATGTGGCATTGCTATTGCTTGATTGTGGCCCAAATCTGGGAAACAAAAGTGGACCACTCAAGTGCCATCATTTCACGCGGTATGTGGGCCAGAGCAAGGTATTAGATATGGGCCGGACCTGGGCCAGAATTAAAATAAACTGTTGCCCAGATGTGGGCCATTTCTGCTTCATGCGTTTTGTTCATGGCTGACATGTGGCGTTGCTATGGCTTGATTGTGGCCTAGATCTGGCAAACAGGAGCGGACCACCCAAGTGCCATCATTCCACGTGGTATGTGGGCCAAAGCAAGGTATTAAATCTGGGCCGGATCTGGGCCAGAATTCAAATGAACTGTTGCCCAGATGTGGGCCAGTTCTGCTTCATGCGTTTTGTTCATGGCTGACATGTGGCGTTGCTATGGCTTGATTGTGGCTTAAATCTGACAAACGGGAGTGGACCGCCCAAGTGCCATCATTCCACGCGGGTAGTGGGCCAGATGAAAGTGTCAAGTGTGGGCCGGATTTGGGCCAGAGCAATTTTGCTATCTGGGCCAGATGTGGGCCAGTTCTGCTTCATGCGGTTTGTTCATGGCTGACATGCGGCGTTGCTATGGCTTGATTGCGGCCTAAATCTGGCAAACGGGAGCGGACCGCCCAAGTGCCATCATTCCACGCGGGTAGTGGGCCAGATGAAAGTGTAAAGTGTGGGCCGGATCTGGGCCAGAGCAACTTTGCTATCTGGGCCAGATGTGGGCCAGTTCTGCTTCATGCGTTTTGTTCATGGCTGACATGCGGCGTTGTTATGGCTTGATTGTGGCCTAAATCTGACAAACGGGAGCGGACCGCCCAAGTGCCATCATTCCACGCGGGTAGTGGGCCAGATGAAAGTGTCAAGTGTGGGCCGGATCTGGGCCAGAGCAATTTTGCTATCTGGGCCAGATGTGGGCCAGTTCTGCTTCATGCGTTTTGTTCATGGCTGACATGCGGCGTTGCTATGGCTTGATTGTGGCCTAAATCTGACAAACGGGAGTGGACCGCCCAAGTGCCATCATTCCACGCGGGTAGTGGGCCAGATGAAAGTGTCAAATGTGGGCCGGATCTGGGCCAGAGCAATTTTGCTATCTGGGATGTGTGGTTTTTGTAGGGGACGCAGATAAATGGGCTATTTTTCTCTTTCATTTATTAATCAAAATAAAACATTGAAATATTAAAATAGTAAAATATTTTTGCATTGTTACTTAACATTTTTGAACTGGTAAAATTAGGAAATTATAAAAATCTTAATAAATACAGTGGGGCAAAAAAGTATTTAGTCAGCCACTAATTGTTCAATTTCTCCCACTTAAAAAGATGAGAGAGGCCTGTAATTTTCAAAGTACACTTCAACTATGAGAGTCAGAATGAAAGAAAAAATATCCAGAAAATCACATTGCCTAATTTTTTAAGAATTTATTTGCAAATTATGGTAAAAAAAATATGTATTTGGTCACCTACCAAAATTGATTTCTGGCTCTCACAGACCAGCAACAACTTCTTTAAGAGGCTCCTCTGTCCTCCACTCATTACCTGTATTAATGGCATCTGTTTTAAATCATTATCATTATAAAAGACAATCTCAAACAGTCAGACTCCAAACTCCACTATGGCCAAGACCAAAGAGCTGTGAAAGGACACCCGAAACAAAATTGTAGACCTGCACCAGGCTGGAAGACTGAATCTGCAATAGGTAAGCAGCTTGGTGTGAAGAAATGAACAGTGGGAGCAAGTATTAGAAAATAGAAGACATACAACGCCACTGATAATCTCCCTCGATCTGGGGCTCCACACAAAATCTCACCCCATTGGGTCAAAATGATCACAAGAACGGTGAGCAAAAATCCCAGAACCACACAGGGGAACCTAGTGAATGATCTGCAGAGAGTTGGGACCAAAGTAACAAAGGCTACCATCAGTAACCCACTACACCGCAAGGGATTTAAATCCTACAGTGCCAGACGTGTCCCCTGCTTGTCGTGTTTGGAGGAGAAAGAATGCTGAGTTGCCCCATACCTACTGTGACGATTGCCACAAATACGCCAGTTCAACTTATGACTGGTTTTGTGGTCCAAGGAAACATTTGAGCTAAATGTCTTGTTTGTTGTTAAATGTTGTTATATGTGTCTTATTTTCATATGGTTGTCACCTTCACAAGCTTTGCTTTCTTTGGCAATAACAAAAATGCTCCATTGAGCAGGAGCAGGAGGACTTACTAAATCAAGCATATCATTGAGGGAGGCGATATTTAATGATTCCAATTACAATCTGTAGCTCTACAGTCTGCTTCAATGCACTCTGGGGAAATGAGCCATCTCTCTTACTTGGCAAGCAGCAGGTCAGTAAATTATGTTGAGAACACTGCACAGATCACCGGCGTGTTTTGACTTTTCCATCAGCTCTTGAGCTTTCATCAAAAAAAAAGAAGAAAAAAAAGGGCTATTTTGGAGAGCGTACGCTGACCCTTAATGCACCTCACCCCTCAAAACAATTGTGAACATGTGGAATCTGACAAAGAGTGAGAGAATGTGAACAGCTTAATCTCACTTGGATAGTTGAGGGGATCTGGTTTGGACAGGCGGGTTGGATTCTAACCCACCGAAGCATGTGCAAACAAAGCATGCTGTTATGCAGTCCCAAAACTGAATATAGTAAAACTGTGATGATATATAGTAATATTAAGAAATGAGATGAGTTGCATAAGGCTCATTTCATAGTCTGACTCATACCATAAAAGCTAGGCATAAGTCGCACGGGTATATTTGTCAATAGCCAACAATACATTGTATAGGTCAAAATTATTTATAAAATTATAATTATATTAAAATTATAAATTATTATTTATATACCTTTTATGCCCAATATCATTAGGATATGAAATAAAGATCATGCTCCATCAAGATATTATGTAAATTCCCTATAAATATATATACAAATTATTATTGTTATGCACTACTAGGGCCTTCATTTGGAAAACTTTAAAGGTGATTTTCTCAATATTTAGATTTGTTTTTTTTTTTGTTTTTTTGCGCCTTCAGATTACAGATTTGTAATAGTTGTATCTCGGACAAATATTGTCCTATCCTAAAAACAATATGGAAAGCTTATTTATTCAGTATGAATCTCAATTTAAAAAATGACTTTTCTTATTTTAAAAAATAAGAAATGTAGGCCTACTTCTTTTTCACAAGAAATTTTCTGAGAAATTCTGTCATCATCTTGAGGTGTTTTATGCTCCTGAATAAAACTTCAAACAAATACTTTAGAAAATGAAAGGGACAAAAGAAAGGGGCTGTTCTGGAACTTTCTGACAAAGAAAAGTGGAGAGCACCTCTTCATTATTTACAAAGAGAACGCTGCATTCCGATACCTGAGCCGATAAAGATATCTCCTGGGATATCACTGTTTCTGTACCTCCCTTGGCCTCCTCTTGTCTTCTCACAAATAATTGCTACCATAGTGAGGTCGAGTTCCACGTTCATGTGAAATATGCAGTTGTATGTCCCAGCGGAGAAAGAATGTACTGTACACGTCGCAAACTGACGTCACAGTATAACATCACATGTAAACATCACGTGGCGACAACCCTGGGGGTTTAAAAGGAAACGCACATACAGTCATATGCGCACCAGCTGAAATGGACCTTTGATGCTTTTTTGAAACCATTTTCCGTTCAAACTCCAGACCTTGACATCACAGTGCCTGAGGCGCTGTGGATTAATTAGCAGAAGAAAACAGTATTCACTTTGTCACAGTAACTCTCATGTGCTTACAATCTCCTTATGCTCCATCTGAACACTAAATGGAGACTCACTTTGAGACTTTCAAGACAACCATAGGAAGTCTTTAGGAGATTTGTTTTATAAAGTATAAACTGCATTTACATTACGTGATTGAGGTGACCCAATTGCGATTTGTTTTCTTCTATGTGGCACAGATCAGATATGGCCCACGAAAGTGTATGCAGGGAAAAAAAAACCACATGGATCTGATACATGCATTTGCGTCTGCCGGACAGATCGGATGTTTCCATTTCAATGCAACGCCGAGTGACGTGGCAAATGACGTCAACTCAGGTGGACACCAACCATGATCACATGACTCTTTTCAATGATGGAGGACAAAGACCCAATGTTCTGATAAAATTGAAAGATGGTCCATTGCAAATTGTGCTGTTTTCACTTCCTTTACGGCCTAAGCTTTTCCTGGTCAGTACGTCTACCTTGGTTTCGGCAAGTGTATAGAGTAAATGCAGACATCAGTTATGGGCCACTTTCAAAGAATATGTAAGCTGGTTATCAAAAAATAGGTCCCACTTTATATTAGGTGGCCTTAACCACTACTTATATCAAAAAATATGTACAATGTACTTATTGTCTCCATATTGTATTGCAAAACACTTTTGCTGATATTGAGGTAGGACACGGCTAAAGTTAGGGAGGTGTGGTGCTATGGGTAAGTTTAATGCTGCGTTCACACCTCACGCGTATGGCGCGAAAAAATCACGCTATTCACGCGAAGTTGGACGCGCGAACATTTTTAATCCATTCGAGTCCAGTCCAGACCGAACTGCCCTCTGCTCCCATGTCAGTTCATATGAGGAATTGTTTTGAAAGCAGCAACCGGATTGATTCTTCTCTCACAGGGCTCGTAAACGTCTTTATCAAACAAACACAATGATTTATTTCTCATCCACCTGCATTGATTGGAATATTATTTTTGTATTACTTGGACTGCCTGATTGGTGGATATAAGCGAACCGAGTGCGCTCGCACACACACACACACACACACACACACACACACACACACACACACACACACACACACACACTTCAAATATCAAGTCAAGAAAAGAAACAGTGCAGATCAAGAAATTAAAATTATTACCCTATTTGAGATTCACCGGCCTGCCGATGGGCTTACATTTTGGTAGCCTTTCTGGAAAACACATTTGCGAGTCCTGGCCCATACATGTCAGAGTTTGACCCTGAATCGCAATGAACCAACAAATAAAAGATTCACCAGCCTGTGACAGCATGCTAAGGTATGTTCTGTTAGATATGTACACATAATCAAAACGATCTGTAACAATGCAATACTGTCACATATAAACATGTTTTATTCACATTAGTATGTTGCACCATTCCTGTCAGATCGAATATAGAAGGAACAGCATTGTGTTTTAATCTCAATATGTCTGCAAATCTAGTATTGACCTGAGACTTGTTTTACTTGATTATTTGTTTATTAGACAAATAATTCTGCTGTGACATGAAGTGAACACGTACAATGTCTTCCCTCATGAGCTGGAACTTCATTACAAATAAAGTTCAACCACACATTCCTAATATTAGGATCCGAAAGAAGCTTATGCAGCGACCGTGTTATTCCACAACCAGGAATAGCGCAATTTCTTGCTATCTTCTTCGGCATGTTTATTGCTGCTGGCTAGCACAATCCGAACAGCTCCATGAGTCAGTGGGCGGGGCTACTGAATAAGACATGCTTATTATTCAATAGAGGTGGTGTTTTGCCACACGATGACATCAGGATGAGGCACATTCTGAAATTGAGCGTTTGCTAGGCCTGGTGTCTATAAAAGAACAAGGACATTTTCAGCTCCAAAACTTACAGGATATTCTTATATTACCATGACCTTTTATGTATCAAAAGCTCAAGGGAAAGTTGATTTCTCAATTTATCATCCCTTTAAGAACACCTAATATAAAGTGGGTCAGAAAATTTTTATATCCAGGTCCTTCTCAAATAATAAGCATATGTGAGAAAAGTTCATTATTTTCCATAATGTAATGATAAAAATTAAACTTTCATATATTTTAGATTCATTGCTCACCAACTGAAATATTTCAGGTCTTTTATTGTTTTAATACTGATGATTTTGGCATACAGCTCATGAAAACCCAAAATTCCCATCTCAAAAAATTAGCATATTTCATCCGACCAAAAAAGAAAAGTGTTTTTAATACAAAAAAAAAGGCAACCTTCAAATAATTATGTTCAGTTATGCAATCAATACTTGGTCGGGAATCCTTTTGCAGAAATGACTGCTTCAATGCGGCGTGGCATGGAGGCAATCAGCCTGTGGCACTGCTGAGGTGTTATGGAGGCCCAGGATGCTTCGATAGCGGCCTTAAGCTCATCCAGAGTGTTGGGTCTTGCGTCTTTCAACTTTCTCTTCACAATATCCCACAGATTCTCTATGAGGTTCATGTCAGGAGTGTTGGCAGGCCAATTGAGCACAGTAATACTATGGTCAGTAAACCATTTACCAGTGGTTTTGGCACTGTGAACAGGTGCCAGGTCGTGCTGAAAAACCAAATCTTCATCTCCATAAAGCTTTTCAGCAGATGGAAGCATCAAGTGCTCCAAAATCTCCTGATAGCTAGCTGCATTGACCCTGCCCTTTATAAAACACAGTGGACCAACACCAGCAGCTGACATGGCACCCCAGACCATCACTGACTGTGGATACTTGTCACTGGACTTCAGGCATTTTGGCATTTCCTTCTCTCCAGTCTTCCTCCAGACTCTGGAACCTTGATTTCCGAATGACATGCAAAATTTGCTTTCATCCGAAAAAAGTACTTTGGACCACTGAGCAACAGTCCCGTGCTGCTTCTCTGTAGCCCAAAGTGGCTTGACATGAGGAATGCGGCACCTGTAGCCCATTTCCAGCACACGCCTGTGCACGGTGGCTCTGGATGTTTCTACTCCAGACTCAGTCCACTGCTTCTGCAGGTCCCCCAAGGTCTGGAATCGGTCCTTCTCCACAATCTTCCTCAGGGTCCGGTCACCTCTTCTCGATGTGCAGCGTTTTTTGCCACACTTTTTCCTTCCCACAGACTTCCCACTGAGTTGCCTTGATACAGCACTCTGGGAACAGCCTATTCGTTTAGAAATGTCTTTCTGTGTCTTACCCTCTCGCTTGAGGGTGTCAATGATGGCCTTCTGGACAGCAGTCAGGTCGGCAGTCTTACCCATGTTTGCGGTTTTGAGTAATGAACCAGGCTGGGAGTTTTTAAAAGCCTCAGGAATCTTTTGCAGGTGTTTAGAGTTAATTAGTTGATTCAGATGATTAGGTTAATAGCTCCTTTAGAGAACCTTTTCGTGATATGCTAATTTTTTGAGATATAAAATAAAAGAACCTGAAATATTTTAGTTGGTGTGCAATGAATCTAAAATATATGAAAGTAAAATTTTTATCATTACATTATGGAAAATAATGAACTTTATCACAATATGCAAATTTTTTGAGAAGGACCTGTATTAAAAAATGTGACCTGTGCATTAAGTCTTGCAGTGTAAATTAGATATCAGTGTCCAAAGTTCATAGTGCATACTATATAATGGGAAAGAAGCCATATGAAAACAAATGAGTAAAACGTGTATAGTCATTATCATAAAGTACATTACCATACTGTATGACCATCACAAACATTTTAAATACCAAAGCTAAACAGCCTGTTCCACTATAGATGTGTTCAGGCCTGGCAAAGTATTAGTCACATTCTTCACTCCCCCACACAATCTTGACTGGCACAAAAAAAATGATAACAATGTTATTGAATAGTGTGATGATTAAGAAGACCTATCCAGCTTGTATGTGAGTATCACTGTAGCATGCTGAGAAATTATTTTGTAGTGTTGCATAAGCAAGAAAATCTGGTCTGTGACATTGTTTTATGTCTATTATCTCAAATATTCAACAAACACCACTGACAATACCAACTAGATTTTCTGCAAAAAAATGTCAGTGAGGTATGCCTGTGCGAAACTCACCACTACAATGTTGGAGATGTCTAAGTTTTCTATAATATTCAATATGCTTGGCAATTGCCTATGATGAGGTGTTTGGGTTCTTTATAGGATGTTGACATGTGGTTTCAAGTATTCCAAGAAATCCCTATATTTTTTCCAACCTCACTCCTACAGCACCAATACTGCTGAGTGTTGATCCACCCACCTCCAAAACCCCCAAAGTCCTGGATGTTTCTAGTAATCCTAAAGATCTAGATTAGTTGGTTCAAGTCTGTTTAATATGGGTTCTGCAGGATAATAGGTTTGACAGCTCTGCCCCAGGGCATTGATAGGTAGTGGCTGGGTGCTTTGGGTGGTTGCTAGGCAGTTGCAATGGTGTTCTTTTTTTGCCAGGTAACTGCTACAAGGTTATTAAGGTATTGAGAAGGTTCCTGTCATTTCTATAGGGTCTTTCGCATCGGCAGGTAGTTGTAGGAACTAGCATCTAGGGTAGTTCTCCGATAACTAAAAGTTCCCATAAGAACATATGCAGAATTTTTGATGAAGGCACTGGCAGCAAGGGCATTACGATGACGATGAACCCCAAAGACAACGTCAGCAGGATTTTTGGAAGGTCTTAGTGACCAGATTTTGTAAAGAGGCCACATGTGAAATGTTATGCAACATTATTAACACCATCAGCGGAAACAGCTGATTAGTCATGTGAGTTTAATGTCCTCTATGTCAGAAATTATCTGCAAATACATTTCCATCTCCCATTATAAGCATTATAACGCTTTAGTAAGTCAAAAGTCAAAAATCACCTCATGCGAGCGCAAATAAAGGGAATTTGGTGTTTCCATCACTTGTTTTGATGTGATTTTTAGTGCATAAATTTAATAATACAATTTTAGTTTTATGTGCATAAAGACAGGGTGATGGTAACATAGCTACTGACACTTTGTTGATGTTTAAAACAGTAAAGCTGCTTGATTTTAAGCAATATATTGTATAAAGTGCTATATGAATAAACATGATGTGACTTTAGTGTGCCGAATTATAGTGCAAACATATCCATGGTGGTATGATCAGACGCTTTTCTTATATTTTATTAAAACAAATATTTGTTGTATGTTTATTTTGTTATTGAGAAAAAAATGCATGTATATTTACATATTAAAGGTGCCCTAGAATGAAACATTTTTTTAACCTTGCCATAGTGAAATAATAAGAATTCAGTACATGGACATCACATACTGTGAGTCTCAAACACCATTGCCTCCTACTTCTTATGTAAATCTTGTGCATGAAAAACACCACAGAAAAATAAGTGATTCTCAACATAACGCCACCAGTGACGCAACCGCTGGGGATCATTAATATGTACGCCCCCAACATTTGCATATATCCAAACATGTTTATTGTCAGGCGGAACTGACAGAGCCAAATCATCGGGTACTGCAGGTAAACAAAAACACTCGATGATAAAAACGGCAGCTCTCATGGACACAAATGTCATGTTCCAGGCTGTGCAGGAGACGTGAGAACTTTTCATAGCCATCCCACAGATAAAAAATGTCATGTTTTAGGTTTATTTAGGATATCACGACAATTTAATTCAAAATCGTTCATTTGCTTGGCCCATTTCAAGCAAGCTTCGCTCAGCTACTTAAACTAAATAAAGGGGCAACGTTATTCCTGCAAGCAGTAAGTAACGATTTATCCACTTATTGACTGTTTAAACAATTTCTGATTAAATTTAAAGTTTCTTAGAGAGACAGCATTGTCTAGATAACGCAAGATGCTAGTACAGTAACAATAGGAAACTCCAAGTACCATACAAAACTAAATAGTGTGTCTAATGACAAAGGTTAATATTATTTTGTATTACAAAATACAACCGTAGATACGTTGCTTACAGATCGTTCACTCAATCATCGTTCACGCAAACGTCACCTTTTCCTCTCCCCCAATCAGAGCTTTTCTGTGAAAAGAACATGTATACTATCAGGTGTTTTACCTAAACATGTACAATCTGGAAACCATATCCATGCGAGCTCAACATTAATATTCATTACTCTTCCAAGTGGCAAAAACAGAGCATTATATCCTAGGGACAATTTTGTAAATGGATCTGTAAAACTGTATCTGAACAATTTTTGCCCTTAAATAAGCCACATACCCTCTATGTAGATATCAGAGAACAATTTAACATATTGTTTCAACTCATTCTAGGCCACCTTTAATCTAAACGCTGCTCTCAACAGTGTTGGATGTTGGATGTTTGCTTACAGTATATCGCTGCTTGCATATTTCAAACTTTGTTTTACCCCTAAGAACGGAAAAGAACTTTGCCATGAGTATATCTGGGCTTTTAAGGTGTTGTTAGATGGTTGTTAGTGCATTGCCATGCCCTGTGTTTTTGGTTGTTGTAAGGGTTCAAACTGGTTTGATGTCACTTTAATAAATTACTATTATCCTTTCATGGAAAACCATGTCATCCTTCAGAATGGGTTCATGGACAATCAGGCTTTTTTCCATTTAATTTAATTTCACACTTTAGTCTCTTCACCTGGTAACCTTTCACAGCTCATCATATCTTTCCCACATCTGTCCAGCTGTATGACTAAAGCTAACCGTTTCACTCTCAGGCCCATCATATCATACGGTTAGCACTGACAGCACAGTTCTAAATGAAAGCTTATATAAATTCTTAGAAATTATTATCCCTTGCAGTAAGACTGCAGGAGTTTTTATTTGAACAGATTGTTTAGCCTGCTGCTTTTGCTAAAAGCAAAGCACATGCTCCAAGCTGTAGCTATTTCATTATGTTATGGCGTGATGTCATCATATGTGAGGGATTACAGCCTTGTAAACTAGAGTATGAATGTGAAATGTCATTCAGCGACCATCAAAAGTCTGTCTTTGCACTTCACACAAAGGTGTGAGTGCCCTAATTTTGAGCTGTCAGTGGACAGTTACATTTAAATGAGATATCTTTGGATGACCTTTGGCAAAGTTTTATGGGGCACTGGCCCTATAGAAATTTGGTCTCTCTGACCCTCAAGAGACCCTCGGTTTCGCTATTTATTGCTACACAGTTGTCTATTGCATGATCCAGTTTTGATTTGTTAGCAATCCTTTTTTATATTACAGTTACCATGTCATTTGCTGCAAAAACTTCTTACCTCACAATACAATTGACATCATTTTTTGCTCTTACATAAACATGCAGCTTGGGGCTGCAAGACATTTTATCCACTACTTTTATGGTGCATTTGCCTCAAAATCAGCTATGTTGCCTTAGGGTCTCACCAGCACAGCTCAGTGATTTTTTGATCTCTAGTTTTTCTTTTTTCCATTCCTCTTTATGTCCTTCTGTCTCTGGCCATATCCGCTCTAACTCTGGAGCTTCAGGTTTAGTTGAGTTAATTCAGTGGTTGCGTAAGCTGGACGTGAGAGACATTTCTGTCAGTTTGCCCTGGCCTCTTTTTTGGCTGTATGATGGAGACATTAGAATGTCAGTTCCAGCTGAGCTGTTGTGAAATGTGGACAGTCAATATCAATAAAACATCCTGACATATTTACAAAAAGATATATATTTACAATTAAAAGCACAAGCTTTAAGATCAAATGTGTGTTTTTAGATATATGTTTATATATATACACTGTAAAAATGTAATAAGTTGACTTTACTTAGAAAAAGTGAGGAAACCGATGACCTTAAAATTTTCAAGTAAATTAGCATATTATTTTTTTGTTGGCAAACCTTAACAAAATTTGTACAGAAAACTTGTTAATGAAGTATACTTAACTCAAAATTATTAGTTGTGTTATTAGTGCTCACATTACTATAGGAAACCGATTGCCTTAAAATTCTCAAGTAAGCTGAACTTAACAAAATAAGTGAAGATAAAAAGCAACAACTGAACTCCATTTAACTCTTGTTTATTACTTAATTGGTTTCCACGTTTTCTTCAAGTAAAGTGAACATATTTTTAATAGTTTACCTAGCATGAATGCACTTAACACTCAATCAAGTAAGCTTAATTGATTCAAGTTGTTTTTACTTAAACCATTCAAGTTGTGTCGACATAATTCTATCTGTGAGCTGAGGAAGTGTACTCCCAGAATGCATTGCAGCACAAATAAATTAATCACCTTGCAATCGTAACTCTGTTTTATTCTTGTTTTATTTTAAGTATAAAGGCATTATATCAACACAATTAAAAGTTTGTCATAAGTGTTAGTAATACAATTTTAAAAGATCATTAATTGGCATTACATTTTTATATATATTTGTAGATGTATTTATATATATATGTGTGTGTGTGTGTGTGTGTGTGTGTGTGAGTGTGTGTATATATATATATATATATATATATATATATATATATATATATATATATATATATATATATATATATATATATATATATATATATATATATATATATACACACACACACTCACCTATAGGATTATTGGGAACACCTGTTCAATTTCTCATTAATGCAATTATCTAATCGACCAATCACATGGCAGTTGCTTCAATGCATTTAGGGGTGTGGTCCTGATCAAGACAATCTCCTGAACTAAAAACTGAATGTCAGAATGAGAAAGAAAGGTGATTTTGGAAAGGTGTTCCTAATAATCCTTTAGGTGAGTGTATATATGTGTGTGTGTGTGTGTGTGTGTGTGTGTGTGTGTGTGTGTGTGTGTGTGTGTGTGTGTGTGTGTGTGTGTGTGTGTGTGTGTGTGTGTGTGTGTGTGTGTGTGTGTGTGTGTGTGTGTGTGTGTGTGTGTGTGTGTGTGTGTGTGTGTGTGTGTGTGTGTGTGTGTGTGTGTGTGTGTGTGTGTGTGTGTGTGTGTGTGTGTGAGTGAGAAATTTCACACTTTGACACATTGAGTTTTCCACACTTATTTCATAACCGGTGCATGCAGTGTTTTTTCTTTTGTTTTTGCAGCTATGCAAATGCCTGATTTTGCTAGTCAAATCTTTTTTCCATTGAAGAGTAAATGAATTTGCCCTATATTTCTTTTTACAAGCAAGCGGAATTCAGAAGAGAAGTGGACCTATTTTGTACATTAACTGAATGAATCACTTTGAGTATTCAAGTGAGATGATAGAAGTACTTGTGATGTAAGAAGATTCTTTGCGTAACACAAAACGTTCTAATGTAGGAGCTCATGAGGTCACTTTAACGTTTGGTGGATGTTATCTAATAACTAACATGACACTATTTTCTGCTTGAACAATGTTGCATTACATGCCTGTAGGAAGAAAATATAGAAAGGGGTTGGATGTATAGGACTCTCCATTTTTAAAACCACTGTAGCAGATGTAGTTTGTAGGTTGTCTAGCAACTCTCAGTTGGCTTGCAAGCTTGAAAAAACAAATTCTAGTCAGGCCAATCACATCATGTATAGAGGCGGTGGACGGGCTTAACATAATGACGACAGAGTTGTGGTTCCGCGTGAATTCCCTGCTACTTGAAAACAAAGAAAGATGTCTACTGCTGGCGAACAGCAGTCTTTCAAGTCGGCTTTTGTCACGACTCTGGAAGACTTGGAGTTAAGATTGTCTTTGAGAAAAGAACAAAGAATGGCACTGAAGTCATTCTAAAAAAAGGATTCTCGCTGTGACTACGTCACCTTCTTCGTTGCTCTGGTTGGCATTGTAGCACTATCTATGGAATTACCTTTGTCTCAATCAAACTGAACGAAACTTTATAAAACTGAACTAAACTTCTTCAGAAACTATCAAAAATATGCCATTACAAAAGAAGAAAAACACATTGAAAATGAAAAAATTTACCTCAGTCGCACTTATGTAACAGGATATTCAGTATGCTTCATTCTTTGTTAATGTTTTTCAAAGATTTCTTTTTCGCAAATCGTGGATTGTGAATGGGGGCGGGCTTAACAGTAAATTCCACCTGTCCATCAAAAGCTCTTTATCCAATCAGAATAGATCTGATTGGATAACGAGCTTTTGATGGACAGGTGGAATGATTTTGCGGTGCTTTTGTATTAGGCTAGTTCGTAAAGATGAGCTCTCAGGAGAGAAATGAAGCGGCGGCTTCATTTTCACCCGCATGCTCTTTAAGGCAGCAATAAGTTTGTGTTATTGAAGTAACCATTAATATCAATAAAAGTTGTATCCATGTACAGTGTGCAACAGTTCTGGCTTTATTTGACACATTAATTATTTAAAAATGTTTTATGTATGTCAACAGTGGCGTAACTTTATTTTAAAAAGTTGGTGGGACATGTATGTGTGCTCGTGTGTGTGTGTGTGGGGGGGGGGGGGGGGGGGGAATAGATTAAGATGTCCAGAAATCAATATATAGTTAATTTAGCTAATTCTTGCATCTATACTGAATATCATCAGTGGTTGTATATCAAGAGCAGGGACAGTTTTTTTTAATGCATTTTATTTCATGATTTTACCAGAACAAATAGAAAGTCTCTGCAATAACGTTAAGTGATTAAAGCGCTTGTCAGTGTGTAGACTGCACATGCACGCGCCACTGATAACCGCGCTAACGGGCGCCAGATCGCCTCTTATATAACAAATGAATGAAATGATGCTCTTCTATCTAGTTAACCAGAGATGTTTTGTTTGTATTAGTTAGGTTAGGTTCATCTGTGCAACAAGATGTTTTAATGTTTCAAAAAGTGGTGGGGACATGTCCCACCCGCAAATTATGTATATCAATAACCGGCAACGAACTGTTGCACACTGTACATGGAGAACTTTTATCGATATTATTGGTAACTTCAATAACACAAACTTATTGCTGCCTTAAAGAACAAGCGGGTGAAGATGATGAAGATAAAGCCGCCGCCGCTCCATGTCTCTCCTGAGAGCTCATCTTTACGAACTAATACAAAGCACCGCGAGATCATTCCAATATGCGCAGGTCAGAGCGGACCTAGCTGTCCATCAAAAGCTCTTTATCCAATCAGAGTAGATCACTGTTAAGCCCGCCCCCACAAGAGGTTTGTGTCAAAAGAGCAAACGAAAAACTGAGAAACGTAAGCGAAATCTTTGGCAATGCATTCACAATCCACAATTTACGAAAACTAATCTTTGAAAAGCATTAACAAGGAATGAAGCATACTGAATATCCTATTACATTTGTACGACTGAATTCTCTCTCTTTTTCATTTTTAATGTGTTTTTCTTCTTTTGTAATGGCATATTTTTGATAGTTTCTGAAAAAGTTTCATTCAGTTTTATTGAGACAAAGGTAATTTCACAGCTATCCTATTGCGTGCAGAGTGAATTTGAAAGACAACTGTTTATCCCGCCCCTTGGTTTGAGCCCTGCCAATGGTGTGTTCCCAGCCAATGGTGTGTTGAGCCTTTTCTAATGGTGTGTTAATGTGGGCCTGGCTTGTCAGGCTAATTGATTATATCAATAAGCCCAGAATATAAATAAATCTTCAACCAGACTGACTTTAACCTCATGCCCAAAGCTATCTTTATTTATCAGAATGGTACATTGACTGACTGTTCAGCTCTTCTGAACAGGGTTGCTGACGTGAAACTTTTGTGATTGTCGTCATGGCAAATATGTGCATTGATTGCTGTTAGTCAGCTCCCCACTGGACATGATGTTCACATAAAGCAGCAATCAATGGGGAATTGTGTGCAAATGTGCCGCCCAACCACACACACACACACATGCAGACTCATTCACCATGAATAGAGCTTTTATTTATAGGCCTCCAGATTGGGGTGATGCTGTAGCTACGGAGATGGCATCACAGCGCCCCAGCCACACAGGACCATTCTCATGGGGGTGATGTGGATGTGAACCATCTGATCTCATTGCCAGGGAGAAGAAGCACTTGACCTTGAATCATGGAAAATCACAGCTGAATCTCACTGAGAAAAAAAGAGAGAGGATAGATAACAGAGCTTAAACAGAATAACAGAGAGAACCCAGGTGGTAAAAGGCACAGCTGGGTTTCATGCCCAGCTAAGGCTCAATAATATTATAAATGCTGCCAATGCAGACAGTGTTCCTGGAACACCACTCGTCTTTATTTTATTATAGAGAAATGATTAGATATCAACAACAACATTAGCTGGAAATATGTTTTCATTTTATTTTCTTTAAGCCCTTGCAAACATCGTGTGGAAAGCATTGTGTCTAAACAAAACACTGGAAAATAGTGAAACATTTCCATTTTATTTCTATTTTTTCATACAGTTAAATGTACATTTAAATTTTTCAGTTTAAATTTACATTTATATTTAAAGTCCCCTTGTAGGCAATACTTTTATCCCTTGATAATCTTCTCTGATCATCAAAATAACATATTTAAACATGTTTTCCTGTGAAAAAGTATTAGGCTAATGCCTTAAAATAGCTTGAATGTAACTCTACACACCCACTCATTAATATACATATTAACATGAATATGCAAATGAGCCCCGCCTACACCCAGAGACCCACTCGGACAACTTTACTGTAACGCTTCACAATGGCAAGTGGAAATACTAGTTACATTCAGCCATATATGTTTGAAACAGGAACTGACTGAAGTGAAAGAGTGAATGATACAGGCTTGTATACAAGTCGATGTATCAGAATGGTAATGCATTTTATGTTTTGCTCTCTACAATGTCGGACACATAACTGTAATTAATATGATTAGACTTTGGCTTGACTACGTTATGTTCGCCATCTTAGAGTCAGACAGCTGCCTTCTAAAAATTAGCATCATTAGAAAACGATTGCTGTTTGGGTTTCCTTTGTGGTCTAAAGTGCCGTGAAGATTAGTCCAGTGATGTAGGACTGCATGCGACTTTCCAGTTCTTGTTGTATTTTGTCCTCCGCATATAACTTTAATAAAGCCTGGTCGGTCCATCTGTCATATTATTTTAAACTCCATTACTGCAGACACTGCAACAGACTTTAAAAAATGGTGGTTGAAATAAACTGCTTAAGAGTCAACCAATCAAAATGCTGTGTGAACTTACCCATTCAGCATATTCAGAACATTACCTACCCATAGACTGTAAAAAAAATATGGTATTCGTGATGTCGCCCATAGGATTCCAAAGAGCAATTCTGAAGTGTAAAGTAGAGATTTTAATTTTGAAGTAAATCCTTAATTTTGCAGAACGTTAAGGTTTATATACACTGTAAAAAAAAATGCAGATCACATAAACATAAAATTGCATCAATTCACAGAAATTCAATTTGGCCAACTGAAAAATGTAGATGTGATCAGTCACTAGAAAATTTTCAATTAGAGATATACATTTGTTTTTACAGTGTAATGTAGACGAATGAGTTATTAAAAAAAATCCCCTTACCGTTGTCATGAAGGGCAAAATTAGCCACATAGACCAAAACCACAATTTGTACGAGGCTGTAAATATGTTTATTTTCTGCTGTAAATTTGGGAATTTTAACATGGGGATTCTGCTCCCTTCTGGAGCCTAGTCTTCAGTCTGTGAATTGCAGTTTAATTTACTTCCGTATTGGCTTCAACAGAAACTGAGGGAGGTTGCCGCTTGGTGCTACCTCAAGAAAAGGGACTTTTTGAAGGGGACATTTTTACCCGAGACATTTACACCCTGGTTCCTGCAGTTGAAAAACCACAAGTCTCTAGTTTCTGGGGAAAGTTCCTGCGGTGGAAACACGGCTATAGTGTATCATAACATCATAATATACACGACATACACAATTCAGCTGCTATATTGCTAAAAGTACCCAATTTTTCATATCAACAGAAAATGTCTTCTCTTGAGAAAATGTTTGAAAATCGTTTTTTTACTTTCCTTGAAAATTGTATCAAGGTTTCTACAAAAACATTAAGCAGCTGTTGTGGAGTAATGGCTCCTAAAAATTCAGCGTTGCCATCTCAGGAATAAATAAGAAAATGAAATAGAATATGGTTATTTTAAACTGTAATAATATTTCACAATATTACTGTTTGACCGTATTTTTGATCAATTAAATGCAATGTATGTGAGCATAAGAGACTTCTTTAAAAACTATATTCTGGTATGGCTCGGAACAGCCTGTACAATTTGAGGCATAATTAATGTTTTACAGCTTTGTGTATATCCCCAATGCACAAGTTAATGTTTTCGTGATGTTTGGCCTAAAAAGCCCCAGTAATGTTTTTGTAGTAATAGCATTGGTATTAGAAAAAGAGATCTTAAGTTTTGACACTAACGCCCCAAATCCACACATGGCCACCAACCCTGAAAATAGGCCACAGTAAATCTCTTCAATCAGGAGCTTAAATGAATGATTTCACCTCTGGGCTCAATCTTTGAGCTTACGTGTTATATCACCAACGGCTCTTGTTCAGCAAATTTAAGGATTATTATTTATTTATTTTACTGTGTCATTTATCCTAGAAAATGTTCCTCTAAAAGAAAAGAGTCAAATTAGTGTAATACATTTTTCTTCCTTGTAATTCGTGATCTTGTCCTCACAATGATGATGCATATGTGATTTTGGAATTACATTTGCATAGATGATTTCATAATTTATCTGTCAATGTGCAGATTTATTTTTGAATAGAATGATGATAAGTCATCATTTTATAAGATTATTAAACAGAAGGGGAACAAAAGTATAGGCTATGTTAAAGGATTAGCTGGTAACACTTTACAATAAAGGTGCAATAATATGCTTTAATTCATGCACAGATCATCATGAGTTAATGTTTTATTAATGGGGAACTAAACCATTTATTAATGATTACTGCATCAGCAAATAATGAAGATTCTACATGATTAATAGATTAAGTACTCATTAAATTGTTATTAGTTAAATGTGTCATAATGTATTAATTCCCTAATAACATATTATATTAACTAATAATTTAAATTAACGTGTTAATTACCACAAGGGATCAATGCCATGTATTTTAACTTTCAGTTGTCTGCATTAATTAATCATTAGCCAATGATTTATAAAATTATCTATCATTATGTTATGACTTCACAGGACTATTAACCAATTGATTAAGTAATATTGTGGTTATGGGTTTTGAAATAATTTGAATTAGTTAATAGTCATAACAATATGATAACTGTGAATCGATTAATAAAGCAGACAACTGGAAGTTCAAATACATGGCTTTGACCTGTTGTGGTAATTAACAGATTCATTTACATTATTAGTTAATATAATATGTTATTAATTAATAATTAATAATTTAACTAATAACATTTAATAACAATTAACTAATAACAATTTAATGATTAATTAATCTATTAATCAGGTAGAATCTTCATTAGTTGCTGATGCAGTAATCATTAATAAATGGTTTAGTTCACCCTTAGTAATACATTAAAGGGGGGGTGAAATGCTGTTTCATGCATACTGAGCTTTTTACACTGTTAAAGACTTGGATTCCCATCCTAAACATAGACAAAGTTTCAAAAACTAATGTTGGACGTTTGATGGAGTATTTCTGTGTCAAAAATACTCCTTCCGGTTTCTCACAAGTTTCTGAGAGTTTTTTTCGAGTATGGCTCGGTTTGACGTTAATAGACCGGAAGGTCCTTGTATGGGCCGTACGGGCTCTTCTCCCGGTAGGGTGCGCGCGTGCGTGTGACTAGAGCGAGAGAGGAAATGCACGTCCATAAACACTCTCTCAGGTGCAGATCCAGTCGTCCGTGAACACTTATGTCGGTTATAGTCCGCGCCGCGCTCCACTTCATTCCTTCACTTTGACATCAAGCGACTTCAACGCTTCAGCACAGCATTCCGGGAAGGCAGCGCTGCATTTGAACCGATTTGAACGCAGAAATGATGGGAAGCTTCAGTACATCATCGCTTCAGTCGCATCGCAAAGTGGATCTCCACACTCCAAGAAGTGTGTTTTTGACGGAGCGGTCCCAGCGATAAAGGTTCGGTCCTGCTTTGGAAGCAGCCGGTGAGTAAAACTGCTTCAAATGTCTATGCTGTTGCTTATCGTCGCGTGAGTAAACATCAGTAAACGACACGATCGCGTGCTTTGTGATTCAAATGCGCTAACGCATTTAACTGAATGCTAACTGAAACTGAGTGTTTCACCCCCCCCCTTTAAAGGGGTTTTTCAACCCAAAAATGTAATCGTTTATTCACCCTAATGTCATTCCAAACCTAAATGAATTTATTTCTGTGTAACTGTCACATGTAATGTCGTCGTCTCCTGTGTTTTTCCGCCTGTACTTCCTGGTTTTGTCACATGTTCCTTTGTTCTGTGTGTCCCGCCACTGTTCAGTCCACTCCTTAGCTTTAGTTATGTCAGCTGTGTCTAGTCATCTGTTTCCCCTGTTCCCCTCGTTTGTCTAGTCATCAGTGTGTGTATTTAGTTCCCTTGTGTTCAGTCCTTCCTTGTACATATGTTGTTGTTGTTCGTGTTTTGAGAGTGTTGTATGTTTCTGGTGAAGCCAAGTATATCTTTAATAAAGAGTCTTTGAGTTCGGAAGTCTTGGTATCTCCTTCCTTGGGACAACAACCTGTAACAGAAAACCGGACCAAAACAATCAGACTTCCAGTACGAAGGGTGTATTCCTGATGCCCACTTCTCCCGCGTCCCCAGCCATGGACCCTGCAGCGGAGAGGCGCCTGTGGGGACTCAAGCAGTGTGGGCGGCCGCTGGAGAGGTATGTGGAGAAATTCACTGAGCTCGTACATCTGGTGAATTGGCCAGATGCCCTGCTTAACGCGGTGTTAATGATGGGTCTGGATGAGGACACTATCCGGTTTCGAGAAGCACCTTGTTCCTATTCCCTGGTCGAAACTATCAATTTGAGCCTGTTCTTAAATGGTTCCAAATTCGAGATAGAGGAGAATGAGTGTCTTCCTCATCCAGACCCCTCAGCAGCACTCGCGGCCTGGCCAGTTCCTCCACCTGCCCCTCCAGGGGACCGTCCGCCGACGAAGTCGCGCCTGTCAAGCGGTCAAGGAGGCCGAGGAGGGCCCGCAGAAGGGCCGCGCCGCCCATCCAGAGGACCGCCACCACCCCTGAGCCAGAGGAGGGCTGGCTCCCGGCTACACAGAGCCGCCTCCCGGCCACACAGAGCCGCCTCCTGGCTCCCACGAATGCCCCAATCAAGCCGCCCACGAGCCCCCCGGCCAAGCCCCTAAATTTGAAAAAAAAAATTGAGGGGGGCTATATACCCGGGGGTGGGAGTTCTGAGCAGCCCAAGACCCCAGCCCCGTCCAGTATCCCAGGCCGGGCCCTGGCACTCATCTGCCTGGGCATCCTGTTGTTGCCATGGCCATCCAAGGCTCAGGTCCCGCCATGGCCGCCCCAGGCTCCTGTCCCGCCATGGTCAACCCAGGCTCCTGTCCTGCCTTGGTCACCCCAGGCTCCTGTCCCGCCTTGGTCCCCCCAGGCTCCTGTCTCGCCTTGGTCACCCCAGGCTCCTGTCCCGCCTTGGTCCCCCCAGGCTCCTGTCTCGCCTTGGTCACCCCAGGCTCCTGTCCCGCCTTGGTCACCCCAGGCTCCTGTCCCACCATGGTCGTCCAAGGTTCCGTCCCGCCATGGCCTGGGTATCACCCGAAGGTCCCCAGCCCTCCAAGCCTCAGGTCCCAGGACTTCAGGGTGCCCGCCCCCCTCCCCGATGTTACACCTTAGGCGCGAGGACACGCCTACCAGGAGGGGGGAGTAATGTCACATGTCATGTCGTCGTCTCCTGTGTTTTTCCCCCTGTACTTCCTGGTTTTCTGTTTTGTCACATGTTCCTTTGTTCTGAGTTTCCCGCCACTGTTCAGTCCCCTGTTCAGTCATCTGTTTAGTCTAGTCATTATTTGTCCCTGTCCTAGTTTTATTTATTTACTCAAATTTAAGGCCCTAACCCCAGCAAAAACATTCACGGGGAACTCATGGGCTGGATGGGCTGGGTTTGCCAGGGTTGAATTTTAGCCTCAGTCCAGCCCTCGTTATTTAGTTTTTGTTTTTTTTGCACACAAAAACTATTCTCGTCACTTTATTAAATGATTGTAGAATAACTGTAGTGAGATGGACTTTGTAACAATGCCTTTAGTGCCTTTTATGGGTCTTGAGAGAGGAAATGACATTGGTGTCAATGAAGACCTTTCTGAGCCATCAGACGTCAACAAAAATATCTTAATTTGTGTTCTGAAGATGAACAGAGGTCTTACGGGTGTCGAACTGCATGAGGGTAAGTAATCAATGACAGAATTTTTATTTTTGAGTGAACTAACCCTTTAAATATTCGCAAGCAGTGCCAATTTTACTCTTAACTTCTATTCCGTTATTTTGTCAGAATATAACCAGACGTGAGTTAGTCCAAATGTTTAGCAGGACGACAGTGAAGGTCAGTAATGGCACAATCAGAATGTTCAGTGATGATGATCATTTTCTGGTTACCGGGTATGATGGCTGAGTCCCGGTGCAGATGGAGGGGGAAGAGCGTATCATATGCACGCCAAAATGAGTTTTGGTGTATATATTCCACGACATTGCACACATTGCTCTTACTATTTATACGCATTTATGTGTGATCGGGTTGGAAGCGCTGAAGAAGCACAGTAGGTAATATGTGGGTATTTAATCCAAACAGAGATTACTAGAGTATTACTGGAGATATAGCTTATAGAAATTAGCTTTAGTTCAACAACGGAGATCAAAGGAGACTTATAGGCCAAACCACCAAGATAAGTAAAGCAGGTAAGTAGCCTGTATCTATTAGCAAAGCCAAATTGAAAGGTGTGTGCTCATGTCTGAGTGCAGTGCTGATAAGACAGGGGTGGGTAATTAGGATTTGAGTAAGGGGGAGAGCTGATATTTCGTGACTGAGGAGCCTGGTGTAAAACAGACATACAGTCTTGTTCAAAATAATAGCAGTACAATGTGACTAACCAGAATAATCAAGGTTTTTAGTATATTTTTTATTGCTACGTGGCAAACAAGTTACCAGTAGGTTCAGTAGATTGTCAGAAAACAAACAAGACCCAGCATTCATGATATGCACGCTCTTAAGGCTGTGCAATTGGGCAATTAGTTGAAAGGGGTGTGTTCAAAAAAATAGCAGTGTCTACCTTTGACTGTACAAACTCAAAACTATTTTGTACAAACATTTTTTTTTCCTGGGATTTAGCAATCCTGTGGATCACTAAACTAATATTTAGTTGTATGACCACAGTTTTTTAAAACTGCTTGACATCTGTGTGGCATGGAGTCAACCAACTTGTGGCACCTCTCAGCTGTTATTCCACTCAGCTGACCACTGTTGATTCTTTAACAACATTCCACAATTCATTCACATTTCTTGGTTTTGCTTCAGAAACAGCATTTTTGATATCACCCCACAAGTTCTCAATTGGATTAAGGTCTGGAGATTGGGCTGGCCACTCCATAACATTAATTTTGTTGGTTTGGAACCAAGACTTTGCCCATTTACTAGTGTGTTTTGGGTCATTGTCTTGTTGAAACAACCATTTCAAGGGCATGTCCTCTTCAGCATAGTAGGAGAAACATGCCCATATCATGATGCTTGCACCTCCATGCTTCACTGTCTTCACTGTGTACTGTGGCTTGAATTCAGAGTTTGGGGGTCGTCTCACAAACTGCCTGTGGCCCTTGGACCCAAAAAGAACAATTTTACTCTCATCAGTCCACAAAATGTTCCTCCATTTCTCTTTAGGCCAGTTGATGTGTTCTTTGGCAAATTGTAACCTCTTCTGCACATGCCTTTTTTTTTAACAGAGGGACTTTGCGGGGGATTCTTGAAAATAGATTAGCTTCACACAGACGTCTTCTAACTGTCACAGTACTTACAGGTAACTCCAGACTGTCTTTGATCATCCTGGAGGTGATCATTGGCTGAGCCTTTGCCATTCTGGTTATTCTTCTATCCATTTTGATGGTTGTCTTCCGTTTTCTTCCACGTCTCTCTGGTTTTGCTCTCCATTTTAAGGCATTGGAGATCATTTTAGCTGAACAGTCATTCAATCATTTTTTGCACCTCTTTATAGGTTTTCCCCTCTCTAATCAACTTTTTAATCAAAGTACGCTGTTCTTCTGAACAATGTCTTGAACGACCCATTTTCCTCAGCTTTCAAATGCATGTTCAACAAGTGTTGGCTTCATCCTTAAATAGGGGCCACCTGATTCACACCTGTTTCTTCACAAAATTGATGACCTCAGTGATTGAATGCCACACTGCTATTTTTTTGAACACACCCCTTTCAACTAATTCAACTAATTGCCCAATTGCACAGCCTTAAGAGCGTGCATATCATGAATGCTGGGTCTCATTTGTTTTCTGAGAATCTACTGAACCTACTGGTAACTTGTTTGCCACGTAGCAATAAAAAAATATATGAAAAACCTTGATTATTCTGGTTAGTCACATTGTACTGCTATTACTTTGAACAATACTGTAGAATGTTTACCTGCTGGTAATCATTCCTCCCCATGAAGTTGTTTGGCTTTTAGTACATATTAGCCTCATTATAAGCTTGTGTGCTCAAAAACTATGGTATTTAAAAGATAAAAGCATTTAAAACGTCCACTTCCACCACCAACATGAATAATTCATTTTGATGACATTCCCCTGCACTTCAGCTGCTTGTCAGATTTTCTATCAAAAAATGCAATTAAATGCTTTCTGGAATCTAGAGCATCCCACCCCCTAAACCAGGGGTCGGAAAACACTGTATATTTAGCCATGGGCCATTTTTTTAAATGTATTTTAATTTGCTTGTTTCACAATGGAGCCTAACTTATTGTAATAATTATTTGAAGGCATACTTTTACACTCTCCTCGTGTACTAAACTGCATGTTTTCAAATTGTTTGCGTGCTGGAGGTACGCGATTACACCGCATGCAGAGCGATGTTAACATAGCCGGTGAGAGAAAATGACACTATCAAAGAGTCTAAAGAGGAAAGTTGACAGCATAAATAGGGCATACAAAGAAGAATGGAAAGACAAGTATGCATTCATCCTACCTGGTTTTGTGAATGCAGTGTGTCTTATCTGCAACAAAATTGTGGCTGTTTGTAAAGAATATAATAGCAGATGGCACCACGGGACGAAGCGTGGCACATTTTTTAGCTGGTTGTCAAATGAAAAGTTCTCAATTCATCCCAAAATAAAACATGCAAAACCGTCTTTGTATTTTTTTAAGGTAAAATCACTAAAGGCAAATTGATTGTGAGTAACTGTTGTTGTATTTTGTTTGGGTTGCACTGCCCGCTCTAAGCTGAGCTTGAACTCGAGTCTTTCCACATGGAAGTCGGATGCTCTAACAATGGGTGCATTTACATGCACACCAGTAAGCCGATAGCTCCAAAAAATCTGCTTATTGAAATATTCAGTTTTCCCCGTTTACATTCAAACCAGTTAACTGAAACCGCAAGTAAGCCGCTGTAATGAGGTTCGTGGATGGAAGGAAGGAGCTGGGAACCGGCGAACGTTTCACAAACATTTATTCAAAATAAATAAACAAAATGAAAGTAAAACCGCGGGCAGCCCCTCACGGACGACTGCCCGCAAACACACAAAATAAAACGTGGGCAGCCCCTCACGGACGACTGCCCACTAACACATAAACAAAACTAAACATTAACTCCAGGCCTGGTCCTCTCTCTAGTCTTCCGCTGTCCTTGCGCCTCCTTTTATACTCCCGTCACATGGCCGCGAGATGAGACCGGTGTGCCACGCAGCTGGCACTCGTCAACACTAATCACCGGCCCGCTCTCGCGGTCCCTCGCCCCGCTGCCTGTCACACCACAGACATACCCCCATCGCCCCTCGCAGGCCGGGGGGCACTCCCGAGACTGCGCTCCCCTCCCCCCCTCTCCCGGGGGGGGGGGCGATCACGGCGGCCGCGGCACCTGGGGGTAAGGACAGAGAGGCGAGAGAAATGTAGACGGGAGCACGAGGAGCCCGCGGACGAGAGAAGGGAGAGAGGGAAAAAAGAAAGAAAGAAAAAAATTCTGGTCCGGTTCCCCGACACACTGCCGCTCGGTCCTCACCAGCCGAGAGGCTCTTCCTCGCGGTGCTATGCGATGGTGCTGGACGCCCGGTGGACGGCCCGATCCTCCTCCGTCCCCTGGCGGCCGGCGGTGGCTCCTCCTATTGAGGGCAGTCGGCAGCGAGCTCCGCGTTCCCTGCTCCTCCCCGTTCCGGCGGATGGCAGCAGGCTCCGGCCCACGGCGAACGCCGGCAACTCCTCCGCTCCCTCCAGGACGGCCGCCACCCCACCTCGACCCAGGGGCACAGCAGCGAGCTCTCCGTCCCACCGGTCTTCACTCGCTCCAGCACCACCGCCTCGGGCAGTCACTCGCGGTCTTTCATCATCCGCGCTGCCCGAACTCCTCAGCACCGCGATCCCCCTCAGCAGCGAGGGCTCTCCGACAGCACGTCCCTCCTTCCTCCCGGGCTTCTTCACCAATGTAATGCGGTTCGTGGATGGAAGGAAGGAGCCGGGAACCGGCGAACGTTTCACAAACATTTATTCAAAATAAATAAACAAAATGAAAGTAAAACCGCGGGCAGCCCCTCACGGACGACTGCCCGCAAACACACAAAATAAAACGTGGGCAGCCCCTCACGGACGACTGCCCACTAACACATAAACAAAACTAAACATAAACTCCAGGCCTGGTCCTCTCTCTAGTCTTCCGCTGTCCTTGCGCCTCCTTTTATACTCCCGTCACATGGCCGCGAGATGAGACCGGTGTGCCACGCAGCTGGCACTCGTCAACACTAATCACCGGCCCGCTCTCGCGGTCCCTCGCCCCGCTGCCTGTCACACCACAGCCGCGTTTACATGACTTAATTAATAAACCGTGTTATTTCCTTGTAGTGACGTCAAAAATAATAATTTCCGTATCTGACTCTTTCAAATGTTACGTCAGTTGTGATGTTAAATAAAGCTTGCGCCATGTCAGCGGGAGATTTACGGCTCATAATATCCCTCATGCAGTTACAGATGCAGCGTTTTGACTGAAACTCTTCTACTTCTGCTGCATGAGATGAGAACACATCTTTACAGTTTTCTGGGTCTTAAAACAGTCTGCGTTTGTGATATATGTCCTTATTCCATGAAAAACACTAGCTCGCTCTGTCTGGATGCGTTTAAATCTGCTCTAAGTTTGCGTTTTTGTCACCTATCACACATGCGCACTTAAATAAGCCGACAGAAAGCAGGTTAATACATTTACATGCAGTATGAAATCGGGGTAAGAGGCAAAAAACTACCTGTTCCGATCGGTTTATGCTTACGCCGTTTATGACATTACACCGATAAAAGAAAACAGGTTACTGCGTTTACATGACAATGTTCATTGTCGGCTTATTAGGCATAATCGGTTTAAGAACGTGCATGTAAACGCACCCAATGAGGCTAAAGGCTGCACAACTTTTTTGTAAACAATCTGGTCCAGGCAAGGGCCAGATATTATTGCTGGGGCCACTGCCCTACACTATAAATAGATGCTGAAGCTGCTGCTAAAATTGGTCACTTGTTCACACATTTACTATTTTGTACATGGTAAATGGCACATAGTGCTTTCTATTGGGCGTATGAAGTCTGGTTTCATATTAGTGTCACGTGAACCACCAGAGTGCACACACATTCTACTTTAGTCCAAACACAAAATAGAATAGAGCATATAGCACTTATGCACGAGTCGGTGCATACCAGAAAATGTATCGGACCCATTTGAATTCTACTCAGAATGCTATTTTGCGATATGAAGGAGATTAGAAGGAGAAACGGTAAGAGATTAGGAGGAAACTGTGGCTTTGCAGAGCTCAACGGGTCTGGCCGAGCTTGGATATAAACCAAATGCTATTGGCTATTTAAAAAAAGGGGGAGGAGCTGTTCGATATGTCCCACCCTGGATTCCTGTTTCAGTGGAAATTATAGCAACACATTGAATAATGCTGTGTGTTTCAAGGCACTTCAGTGGGAATTTAAGTGGTGTGTGTGTGTGTGTGTGTGTGTGTGTGTGTGTGTGTGTGTGTGTGTGTGTGTGTGTGTGTGTGTGTGTGTGTGTGTGTGTGTGTGTGTGTGTGTGTGTGTGTGTGTGTGTGTGTGTGTGTGTGTGTGAGCCTGTTTATGTGGTTTATGAGGACATATCAAATGTCCCCATAATTCAAATGGCCTTAAAAACATACTAAATTATGTTTTTTTGAGAAAGTAAAAATGCTGAATGTTTCCTGTGATGGGTAGGTTTAGGGGCAGGGGCAGTGTAAGGGGATAGAAAATGCGGTTTGTATAAAAACCATTACGCCTATGGAGAGTCCCTGTAAACCACATAGACCAACGCGTGTGTGTGTGTGTGTGTGTGTGTGTGTGTGTGTGTGTGTGTGTGTGTGTGTGTGTGTGTGTGTGTGTGTGTGTGTGTGTGTGTGTGTGTGTGTGTGTGTGTGTGTGTGTGTGTGTGTATCTGGGTCCTATAGCAAAATTATTATTTTTTAATTTAAAAATATAAATAATTTTTGCAATCATTTCTGAAGTCAGTTTCAGTTGTTATTCAGTTGTTAATTTCATCAATATAAATACAATTTGTTGTATACAATCAAGCATTTTTGTAAATAAAAAAATAGCTTGCAAAGTATTTTTCTTGTGTATTTCATGCTTTTATGGACGTTATCTCACTGTACTCACATTTGTGTGTGTGAGAGAGTTTGTCTGTTTTATGTACGTTTCATAAGTCTGACAGTCTGTCTCATAAGTCCTTCATTAGAGCTTAGCTGTGTGCGTGAAGAGGCAGACACTACAGCAGGAACAGTCTGTTCCAACTCTGTCCAGTTCACTGGGCTTTCATGCCAGATTATCCCTACACACTATCAGCATAAATACAGTTTCACATTACAGTGATGTACAAATTTATAGCTCATGCTGTCAAGTATTCTGGCATCACTTTCACGCAATGAATTATTGAGTGAGTGCAAATGCACTTCATCCATAGCAATGTGCGGTTTGCTAATTACAAACACTTCTTAAAGGGATTGTTTCTTTAAAATAAAAAGTCTTCTTTTATCACTTACCCTCTTATCATTCCAAACAAATCTAATATTTTTCTTTTTCTGTGAGACACAGAAAGAGATGTTTTTTTTAATTATTATGTTCAATTTGTTATTAACCATACTGCAAGCATACTAATCAAGGTCTGCCGAGCTCCAAAATGTACAAAAAACAATCCCTACAAATTGTGCACCATATCCCAAGTCTTTTTTTGACAGTTTAAGTAGTTAATTGTTGAAAATTTCTCTTGTGAAAAAGAATTGTGCTAAAATGTATTGAATGAGCACGTATAGTGTATCTTAAAAGTAGGCTATACATCATTAAAAAAATACTTAAAGATAATATAATATTACCTGTACTTAAAATACTTAAAAGAGTACACTTTCATCCGGCTGTATAGCAATGGTTGGAGGTGAGGCAAAATCTCACGATAAAATAACAATAAATAAATTTGCGACTTAACAGATGTGTGTTACGCTTACATCTACATTTACCCCAACCCTAAACCTATACCTTTACAATAATGCAAATATGGTAATTAAATGACGCAATATTGATGTGTGCATGCCCAGTGCCCGTAGTTGTAATCCCTTTAGTCTTTCACCATGCCAAATGTAGTGTGATGACATCAACGTGTCACAAAATATACGGATTGGCTGTACACACGAAAATGAAAGAATGTCGTTCTCAGATTTATCCACTCTGGGACCCGGTTTCAGAAAATATCGGATTCATGCTTCCAAAACGCCGGATCCGTGTGGACGAAACGCTGATACGGTACAAAACTTATACGTATACAGCTAAACATGTCTCCGTGTGGACAGTGCCTAAATTGCAACTTCATCATTACAAATACACTATATTGACAAAAGTATTGGGATACCCCTCCAAGTTCCAATCCTATTCAGGTGTCCCAATCACTTCAATGGCCACATGTGTATAAAATCAAGCACCTAGGCATGCAGACACATCTACAAACATTTGTAAAAGAATGTGTTGCTCTCAGGAGCTCAGGGTACCGTGATACTAGCATGGATGCCAGCCGAACTTAGCCCTGCCCCAAATTTTTTAGGTCGGGCAGTTTGGTCTGGCCTCGCTCCATAGAGGAGTAATTATTCCTGAACAGAAACTGTTCGGACCAATGAAATCATCAGGGCAGGCTTTAGACGATGATGGGCAGATGATCAACAGTAACATAATCATGCACGTCATCAAAGGGGCTTGGATTATATTTGTTTGAATCCTAAATGGAGAGCTTGTTTGTATATGCATTCACCAATTTCTCTCAGAAATGATGATCATGTTGGGTAAGTACTCTGTGTATCATTAAATTATTTAATTTTTTTACAACACCGGCAAAGATCGTGTATTCCAGCCTGATTTCAGCGTGCGTGCAGACAGGGTTGCCAAGTTTTTTCTACAAAACCCGCCAACTACTAGCCCCAAAACAATAGCTTCTCAGGGAGTTCTCTGGGGGGAAAATGGCGTTTGGGGAGTAAAATGTGTTATTTTGGCAAGGTTGCCTGCTAAAATTCACACTCATGGGTCTATATATCACATAATAGTCGCTTCAACCCGCGGAAAAAACGCGGACTTGGCAACACAGTGCAGTTGAACTCTGTTGACATTTGACAATGCGTCGCTTCGTTGCTCTGATTGGTTGTCGGTCTATCCAATTGATGTCTTTCCTGGTTCGGTTGAAACACACCCCATAATTACAGCCCAATGGAGCAGTTTCAGACTCATATTCTGACTAGAATAGCCTGACAAGTCAGAACAACATCAAGATGTTTGGTCTGGAAATTCACCATTAACAGGGCTCAATCCGAGGGGCGGGATAAACAGATGTCTTTCAAACTCCCTCTGCACACGATAGGATAGCGCTACACCAACCAGAGCAACGAAGGTGAAACAGAGCTTGTTGATAAATTAAACATTCACCGTATCCGGTCGGCTAAACTCCGAACACATCTTCCCTTTTTAAGAATGACTTCAGTGTCGTTCTTTGTTCTTTTCTCAGAGAAAAGCTTAATTCCAAGTCTTCCAGAATCGCAGTCAAAGCTGATTCGAAAGACCGCCGTTCGCCAGTTTCTGTGTCTACTAGAAGCATGCAAACACAACTCGGCCGTCATTATATTAAGCCCCGCCCACCGACTCTATACACGATGTGATTGGCCCGTCCAGATTGAGAGGAATAGAGCTCAGAAGGGTATTGAGAGTTCCTAGACGACACTTGCGGGCAAATTAAATTTGCTGCCGCTAGGATGCGTCTAGATTTCTAGGCTATGACTAGAATTGAGTATAACCACATCAGGCTACCGCAATACACTATATCGGCAAAAGTTTTGGGACGTCTGCCTTTACGTGTACATAAACTTTAATGACATCCCATTCTTAATTCCATAGGGTTTAATATGGAGTTGGCTCACCCTTTGCAGCTATAATAGCTTCAGCTCTTCTGGGAATGTTTTTCAGAAGATTGAGGAGTGTGTTTATGGGATTTTTGACCATTCTTCTAGAAGCGCATTTATGAGGACAGGCACTGATGTTGGACGAGAAGGCCTGGCTCACAGTCTCCACTCTAATTCATCCCAAAGGTGTTCTATCGAGTTATGGTCAGGACAATGTGCAGGCCAGTCAGTTCTTGCACACTAAACTTGCTCATCCATATCTTTATGGACCTTGCTTTGTGCACTGGTGTGCAGTCATGTTAGAACAGGAAGGTGCCATCCCCAAACTTTTCCTACAAATTTTGGAGCATGAAATTATCCAAAATGTATTGGTATGCTGAAGCATTAAGGCTGCGTCCGAAACCTGGAAAATGCTGCCGTCGGAGGACACATTTAAAGACAGAAAGGCACCAAGACACGTCTGTTCACTTCCTGTCTTCTGAGATACCTTCATCTGATTGATTTTTGAAGGATCCCTCACTGCCTTTGATATCCCACAAGCCTGTGCTTTCCATTCAGCGACAGTTGAGCTGGGATAATCAGAGGGTGTCCGAAAGTTACGTTTGCTGGTCAGTTTGTGTGTAAATGTATGTTTTTCTACCAATATTTTCCACTTCTGATGTCATTTCTGGCAAGCAATTACTAATGTAGTAATTAAATATGTTTAGTAATATGGTGTTTAGTTCTGACCAAACCTCGCTCTATCTAGCTCTAGATCATTGAACTGTTTCACTGCCTAAGAAGTCTGTCCGAAATTAGTTTCGTGAGGTGCCTTTGTGCACAAAATGCTGCATTACAAGTCATTGGGCCCTATTTTAACGATCTGAAATGCAAGTGTCAAAGCGCAAGTAACTTTGTGGGCGGGTCTCGGCGCTGTTGATATTTTCCCGGCAGGATAAATGGCTCTTGCGCCCGGCACAAATCTAAAATGGGTTGGTCTGAAGTAGCTTCATTATTCATAGGTGTGGTTTGGGTGTAACGTGAATAAACCAATCAGAGCGTCATCCAACATTCCCTTTAAAAGCAGGTGCGCAAGTTCCATTATGGATTGCTATTATTATGGCGTATTTACCAGGCGCACGCCAGGAGCGGTTCACAGCCGAGGAGACTGATGTTCTTGTAAGAGCAGTGAAAGACAGAGAAGTTGTGTTGTATGGGGATGGGAGAAACCCACCCAAAATAGCGTCTGTTAAACAGTTTTTTCAGCTTTTCAGTCGATTTTTTTTCCTGGTTCTTGACGGACAAACCAATTTGTCAGATGTCCTTATATACATATATGTCTCGCCACTATTGGGCAAACAAGTCTGATCCTTAATTACTACAATTAGCCTGAATAATTTGTAAGCTAGATTTATGCCTATTTTTTCACATCTTCGTGGCACGCCACAATGATTTCCGTCATCTCATGTGTTAATTTTTTTTTAGTGTAACAATTTATGATTTGCAAAAATAACTGTTGCATCTGTGTAGATTACATGAGCAAAGTGTATGCGCGTTGTGCACGCTATACATTATGGTCAAGCATGCGCCCTTAAAATAGCATAATGAACAACGCGCAACGCGCCACTGACTTTGTGGCGCAATTGTTTAATGGAACAGCAAAATAGCACCAGGGATTGTTTGTGCCGGAACACGCCTCCTTTTTTTGCGCTGAACCGCCCAGGGAGCGCAAGTTCATTCACTAGTTTAGCGCCGTGCTTCTTTGGAAGGAAAAGCGCACTTTGCGCGGGTGCAAAATAGGAATGACACATGCGTCGGTGTACAAAGTCAATTGCGCTGGGTGCAAGATAGGACCCATTGTCTGATAAGGCAGCGAGGCAACGAGTCAGCTGCCTTTTCGGATGCAGCCTAAGAGTTCCTTTCACTGGAATTAAGGAGCCAAGACCAACCCCTGATAAACAATCCCTGTGGGATAGGGAGTGATTGGAATTCAGTGATTTTGAGGGGTGTCCCAATACTTTCGGCAATATATTGTATTTTAAGTCTCCAAAAATCGTTCCTTTTTAAAGTGGTTATTGTCGGAATTTGACACTTATAGTTTGACACTTATATACCTGAAATCCTCCTCAGGGTTTCACCAGTGTGGCAGTCTGAAGAGTCCCAAATTATGACATATTTTCTCAGTTTTACAGTGTATTTACATCATTAAATTGAATTGTATAGATAACAGTTTGAAAGATGATAAAAAATGTGTATAATTTGCTCTTTTTTTTTGTGAAGTGCTTAGCAGAAATATGATCAAAGAAGAAATATGATCAGAGAAAGTTCCTGGGTGATCCTTATTGAGACTAAACCTGCAACTAACCCATGTGTTTACGTATCAGACCCTGAGTCAAGACCAGACTGAGCTGGAATTGATGTTTACGCAATCCTTACAGTAACTCCAAAAAGGCCGGTATTATAACCCTCCTTACCCACACAACCCTCTTTTTAGAAGCACAAACAAGTTTTCAAACGAGCAGTAAACTCTGTCTCCAGGCATTGGGAACATTACATGCATGTGTGAAATGTCTCCTCTGTGTAAGCAAGCATGGTGGATTTGCAGACTTCTGACCCCTTTGCTCGGACATGATCTTTTCCCATCAGGCTCGGCGAGCATGTGCAGGTGTGTTTAAGCTCCCCTTGAGACTGTGAGATTAATGTGTTATGCCAAAGTGCTGTTGGCATTATGTGCTGTGTGTTGTTGATATTCTATAGACTATATGATTGCTAAACATTACATCACCCTCAGTTTTGTGAGTACCAAACTTTGTCCTGAATGAGATCAAAATAGATGTTTGTATTTGTTGTTTAAGGTTGAAGAAACGTGAAATCTTAGCAAATTCACATTCACCAATGATAAAAAGTGAAATAATTTGGTTTTGAAGATTAGAAGAAAAAGGAGAGAGGACTAGACAGGAGGCAGAGGGAATGGTAGAATAATGGTAATGATACAAGTCAGTTTTTGAGTAGGATGGTTGGTATTCTGAAGAGGCTGACACCACTGTTCCACCTCCACAACACAGACCCCATCATCCTCTCTCTCCCTCCCTTTCCCTCCACCTCATCATCTGTTCATCACAACTCTCCCTGAATCATCTGTCACATCACTCCTCCACACCCTATGGCCTCAAGTCTCTCTCTCAGAGCTGCTAAAACATTCACTGGTGTGTGATGAACGATTCTCATCTCTTAAACATTGACCAACACTGTACAAAATCTTTGTCAGGGAACTTGAAAAATGTGCTTTATTTCATACCATTTATATCCCTTTCTTACTCTTACAGTGTGTCTTTTAAAACGTTTCAGTACATCATTCTAACCTGTCTTTGAGAAACACAAAATGAGATTTGCAGAATGTTCTAGCATTTCTGCTCCATACAATGAAAGCGAATGTGGTCTGGTGTTGTCAAACTGACATTTAAGCCCACAAGTCACCTGTTATTTTTACGGCTGCTGTAAAGAGCAGGGAGTATATATACACAGGAAATAATTAATTAATTAGATGACAGGTTAAAGAAATACATCAGTAAAAGGAACTAAATGACAACTGAACAGAGCTGAACAGAGCCGCTGGAGATGGAGACCCAGGTGCAGCTGAGGAAAACCCTCACGAAATAACTGGCACTGGAGATCAAGGTGGAGCTGGGGTGATGAGCGTACAAGGTGGAATCAGGGAGCCTGAGGGCTAAGGCAGAGCTGGTGGGACTGAGGACAGAGGTGAAGCTGGGGGAAGTTGGAGCCAGACAGAGCCGAAGGCATACGCAGGATGACGTGTGACCAAGGTGGTGTTGGAGGAACGAGGTGAGGCTATCAGGATGATGGTTTCCGGAGGAGCTGAGGTAAGTAGGGCCAGGAGAGCCTCCTTACTGCAGGGAACCGGTGGAGGCAGGGCTTAGGAACTGGCTGAATTTAAGAATGAAGAAGGAGGCTGGGAGGGGTCATAGGGAGCACCGGCGACATGGGGCTGGGCAGAACCTGTGGAGAAAGGTCAAAGAAACAAACTGACACACACTGGGAATTGGGTTGACTTAGAAAAGACAACAGAACAAAAGTATTGAGACACCTGACCATTAAACAAACCGGGACTGCACATTGCATTTTAAATGACATTGCATACATGACAACAGACATTAATATGGAGTGGGTTCCCCCCTTTACAGCTATAACAGCTTTCCCTCTTCTGGGAACGCTTTCCCCAATTTTTTGAAGTGTTTCTGTTGGAATTTTTCCCCTTGATCCAATAAAGCATTTGTGAGATGAGGCACTGATGTTGGATGAGAAGTCTCCATCCCAAAGGTGCTTGATGATGTTGAGGTCAGGGCTCTGTGCAGGCCAGTCAAGTGCTTCTACACTAAACTCATCCAACCAGTTCTTTATGGACTTTGTTTTGTGCACTTGGGCACAATCATGCTGGAATACAAAGGGGCCTTCCCCAAACAGTTCCCACAAAGTTGGAGGCATAGCATTGTCCGAAATGTCTTGGAATGTTGAAACATTAAGGTTTCCCTTTACTTGAAGTAAGGGGCCCAGCCTCAATTCCTGAAAAACAGCCATATACCATTAATCCTCATCCACCAAACTTTACAATTGGCACAATACCACAATGTCAGGCAGGTAACATTCTCCTGGCATCTACCAAAACCAGACTCGTATTAATTGTATAAATGGTAAATGGACTGCATTTATATAGCGCTTTTAACAGACCCTATGGCCATCCAAAGCGCTTTACATCTTGCCTCAAATTCACCCATTCATACACCGACGGCGATGTCAGCCATGTAAGGCGCCATCCAGCTCGTCGGGAGCAGCTGGGGTTAGGTGTCTTGCTCATGGACACCTAGACACTTGGTCAGGTGGAACCGGGGATCGAACCACCAACCTTCCGGTTTGTAAACAATCTACATTGAGCCACTGCCGCCCCGTCTATATAAATATGGGTGGAATGAATGAAATTTGGATGTACCACAAATACCATGTTGTTACTGTCACATGACTTACCAGTATCAGTTGCGTCACTTTTCTTCCATTCATAAATCCTCTCCCGTTGCCACATGGTATATTAAATTGTCCACAGAGTTGCGCACTTCAAAATCTTTGCGGTAGTAGTGGGCCAGAGATTTTTTCGCCTACTGATTTTTTAATTCTAACATTGTAATACAGTTCTTAGATCAGGGAAGAAGGAGACGGGAACTGGTGAACGTTTAAAGACTTAAAACAAAAGTAACGCGGGCAGCCCCTCAAGGAAGACTGCCCCGCACACACATAATAAAACATAAACAAGACACAACGTAAGGTCCAGGCCTGGTCCTCTCTTGTCCTTCACTGGTGTCGCTCGTCTTTATATGCCTCCGAGCTCCCTCATGAGAGGACCTTGCAGGTTATACTCATTCTCAATCACGCACCGGTCTCGCTCGCTCCTCACACGTCTCTCGCTCATCCACCTCGCCACAGTTATATCGTTTGGAGTACTGTTTTTTGCTTATTAAAGTACATTTCGTACATTAAAATATGGCAGATCAAGGCCTATTTTTGGTTGTTTTGAGGATTTTTGTAGCTAAAATGTCCAGTAGAGGTTGTTATTTACTTGACAGTTTACAAGGAGCTACAGCAGTCGTCAGACATTTCACTCTGCCCAGCGTTTCTAATAACAGCATAGAGACAAGTTCACTTTAGGTACACCAGAATATCAGTTGGTTTGTGTTATATAACACGGGAGGTTCATATCAGTTATCACATTATCCTATATGAAGACCAATAACAGATGTATCTTCCTGTTTACTTGTTATGGAGCTTCCCAGGGGCAGATCAAAATTATCTTGTCATTGCTATGCTGCAAAAAAAGTAATGACACACCTGAGGCTTGAGAATTGTGTGATTAACTTGTTAACACAATGTTTAACACGATTTTTAAAACAATTTAAGCTCATGATACTACTATGTTGTCATCTTTTTTAATTACAATTAAAAAGGTGACAACTTGAACCTGATATGATCATACTTTATAACTTCAATCCTTAAATCATTTGTTTATGGATGACTACATAAGAACATTGTTAAATGTTTCCCTTGTTAAAAGTGTGCCTTATTGTATTTAATGTGCATTTGTAGTACACAGTACCTGAAATCTAAAAAGTGTATTTTTAGAACGCTGTTCCTACAGATAATATTAATAAAAAGTCTAATTGTACACATTTAAAAAGTGCACTTTTCACATAAAGAACAGTGATAACAGTTAAATAATGTTAACGATTTGTTATTTGTTTTTTTCTTTTCTTGTATTTGTTCTGTGGTTTCTTGCATTGTCATCATTGTTCGTGTATGTGTGTGTGTATGTGTGTCTGTCTGTCTGTTTTCTATAAAACCTCATTTATCTTCTCTGCCCTCGCATTTTGGAATGTCTATGCTCATTTGCAGAGCTGATTTTTTTTCCTGGACACCTACTCTTTTGCCACAGCCCAAGGATTCCTCAGATAAGGAACAATACAAAGTTGTACAGCATGTCCTGTCCCCGGTTGTTCATGTGAGGACAGGAGGATGTATTTTCCTCACAGAGGAAATTTGTTTTTCTTATCTTTTTTTATTGATTAGGAGCTGCTGAATTGGGCCAAGCTCATGACACAAACTGTGATTTTTCAACGTAAACATTGATAGAGATATTGGTCAATTTGATGCTTCAAAAAGTTAAAAACAAGTTTTTAAAAAGTTATGAATTGAGAACACTATTATAGTATTTGCTTTATTTAAAAAAAGCCATGAATTCTTGTTAGAAGGTCCTAAACCCAAACACCCCCAAAAACACTAACATTAAAAAATCTCTCAATGTTCTCAACTCCTCCTGGGACCCAGAAAAAAAAAAGTTTTTTGAATATTGGATTTTTTTAGAGCATAAGAAACAAATGGACACATTATTTTTTTGGAAAATTATATTGTATTCATGGGTTATGATATGTCCTCTGTAGTTGACACTAGGACTCAGTTGTTAAAAAAATGTAATGAAATGAAATTGCATGTATAGGCAAAAACAATGGGATTTATTTTTAATTCATGAATACATTTTTTAAGTTTCAGGATTTTTTTAAAACAAACTTTTTTTTAAAGATGATTCTGAGCTATATTATAAAAGATATAAGTGAATGCTTTGATATACCATCTTGTTTTATGCAATATGTGGGTAAAATGGCCATACTTGGATTTTCCGATTCAATACAATGTATCGGTATATTGCATCTAATTTGCATATTATTGTGTTTTTGGTGCAACATTTACTGAAAAAAATAAGTTTAATAAGGGGAGTGATAATTGGCAACATGTTCATAATAATATGTAATATTTCATAGGAATATTGTTATGTAATTTATTTCCCTATTTACTGTTTGTGTCTCCAAAATGCCTGATAAACATGATTTATGTCCTGGTGTCCTCTACAGTGGACATTTATGAAATCAATGCCCTGTTTTGTTACAAAAAGTCATATTTTGATTAGAAACCACATAGCATTTTCCTGAGATGTTGATTTATAACAAACAATTAGAAAATTAATCTAAATTATAATTATAAATTATAAAATTGATTTAAATTATAATTACAAAATATTATCATATTTCCATAAGAGTGCTAAACATTAATGTCAGCCATTTTTAAAGACCAAGAAGTTGTTGTTGTCCTGGTGAAACCTCCAAACATTTGGTATCTGTACAAAGCCCTGAATGTGCTCTATAAAGGACATCCTGACTCAAAACTGTGACGTGTGTGATGTTACAGAAACTCACTAAAATATAATGTCCACTACAGTGGACAAAAGTCTATTACTGGGTCCCAGGAGGATCTTGTTGAAAATGAATAACATAGCACTTTATTTAAACATTTACTCTCCGAATCCAGCCCCTTTGCAAAGCATGATGGGAAGTGAAAGTCCTGTTTGATTGGGTTACTTGATTTAAACATGTTATTTCAAAATGAAAACATCAAGTCAAAGAGTAATCACATTTGAACCAGAAACCTGATATAATGGTGTTAAATCAAGATGAATTGCTTATATAAAGTGAACAGCATCATAAAATCTTTTTTTAAATTATTATAATTTTGTTGTTGTTGGGTGAACTCAACTGAGACTGCCTTGCTGTCGGTCACTGAAGCTCTGATTCCAAATCATCAATTCTCATCAGGGGTATCCAAAGGACATCAACTGGTCACTGGGATTCCTCAGGGATCAGTTCTTGGACCTCTCCTCTTCTCCATATATACAGTACATCACTGGAACTTATTATACAGTCAGATAGTTTGTCCTTTTCTTTTCTATGCTGAAGTCACACACAACCAGTATTGTGCAAGTTACTCTGGAAAGTAACTAAATGACTGATTACTCCAAGCCTGATCTCACGAAAATGCGTATAAATGGTACAAGAGTGCAATCTTGTGAAATGTATACGTCAAAATAGTTTTTTTAAAAATATTATATGCCAAGAGAGACCACGTCACACCTCCGTTTATCTGGCTAACCGTTGCGGCTTGCACCAAGTTCAAGGCATTGATGGTTGCATAATAGCCACGGGCTCTGCACCCTCCTACCTCCACCCGCTCTTAATGTTTGAGAATTATTGCAGCTAACTGTCCAGCACAACATTGACCCCTTTAAAGACCACTTTGTAGTTTGTTTGTTTTTAGTTAAATATTCTGTTTTTCATTGAAATTATGTGATTTTAAAGAGGACTTGTGCCCACATCCAACACACTTTTTTGCAGGTGCTCGATCAAATGAAGCACTTAACTTAAACAAGAATATGTGCACTGCCACTGCTGCTCCCAAAGATTTATTTAAAAAGAAACAACGTGTGTGTGTGTGTGTGTGTGATATAAATTGTACCTTTTTGTGCTTGTTGTTTGCCTGACGAAGATCCTTTTTAAATAAATCTTTGGGAGCAGATGTGGCAGTGTGCAGATTCTTGTTTACTTTGATATAGAAATTATGTCACATTCCAAAAGTAAAATGTTTGGTGAATGACACATGACAATTTAAAGCATGCTTCCGTTGCGTCACAAATATCTCCTCGCAGGCATTGTGCATGTCTGTGCAGAAAAAGGCCTCGAGCAAGTATTGTTATTTTAATGCTTTTTAAATGCGGTTTCACACACAATAGCCTTTTCATGCCCTGCATGACGATAAAAATACAGTGAGGGTGTTTAAAATACCACTTATTTTTTCTGCTCACATTCCACTCAGCTAATTACATTGACGCTCATTCAAACTCTCTTTAAAAATAGCCCGTTGACGTTCAACTGACGTAACAGACAACTTTTATTCTCTCTGCCCAGCTGTCATTAATACCAGGGCTTTAGATGATAAAAGAGGACACTTGTAAAGGGGGTGTTTGTTTTCATGCTTCGGGCTACAGCATGCCATCTTAAAGGCTCTGTTACATAAATAAAATGTTGTTAGCACAGATAGATTCTCTTAAGTGCATAAAGATCATGACCTTGTTTTGGAGCAGCCTTGCTAAAAGTATTGTCTCTTTTTCCCAGGCTTTCAACAATAAGGCTGCCTGTGGTGCAAAGCACGATAAAACCCACCTCGATGTTGCTGAAACTTAATCTGCTCTCCAAGCCAAGTTGAATCAGAAACAAACTCAGACATTGCAACCGCAGAGTGACCCCCTCCTGTGTGCAACAGTCTCACATGGCAGAAGGAAAAAGAGGTTTGACCATGTTCACAAGCATGCTGAACAAAGTATTTGTGTAGCTGCATGCTGTCCAGACACAGCTGATATGGCCAGGCCTCTGTCGGAAAATCTCAGTCCTTTTGAAGAATGTGTGACTGTCTTTATGAAGTGCCACAGTCAGCATGAATCTCTGGCTTTGATGAGCCAAGGTAAATTTAGACATTTATAGATAACCCAGCTTTCCGATTTAAACAGTGAGCCCAACCCAAACCCTGCTGCTGTCATGTTATTGGAAATAAGTCAACATGATTTACTAGTGAAAGGGGGATTCTGAAATCCACTGCTGCTTCATTATACCTGTATATAGTACATATATCCTAATTAACTTCATAATCCAAACCCTAATCAACATTTATCTTCCTATATTATTATAATGATTCTGTCCAGTTATGATTTTGCTTTTAGTTTCTTGTTTTCTAAAGTGTATATATTGGTCTGAGGAGTGACTGAGTGTCTGGCCTAGAGATGTGTGATGTGTCACTAAACACTTGCAACAAGGTCATGTGTTTGGATTTTTGAGGTATCACACACCCTTAACATGTCAGGAGGGCAGTAAATGTGCGTTCACACCACCGGCGGCGAGAGTGGCAACGTGGCCGGAAGTCATTCATTTTCAATGGGAGCCGGGCGGCGAGCTCCGACGAGAGCAGCGCGGCGCGTCTTGGACGATATGGGCGTCGAGGAGAGTTGAAATCAGCTCAACTTTATGGTAATGAGCTATGATGCGGTTCGGCGTTAAACAATCAGAATGTCCGCTTGAGAGAAATCTAGAGAACACAGGCCTGTGTACTTTGGTTCCGACGACATCAGTTCCTAAGCATTCTACAGCGTTGTTGGCAGGGCGGCAAGAGCGAATTTTGACGCTCTCGCCGGTGGCAGTGTGAACACACGGTAAGGGTTTGCTCACTTAGCCCGGCTTCCAGATAAAACATATGGATTTGTCTTTCATTTAATTTATTATATTTTATTCCTTTTATATTTACTTTTACTGAAACACTAAAGTCAATATGAATATTGCCTGTACTATTGTCTGTACCTCTCACTGAAAGAAAGCACATGCTATCCGTATGTTTTGATTAGAACTGGTTAGAACTGGAGCTTAATCATCTCCAACCTTGAGGAGACTGTGTATCTGTGTTTGTGAGTAATATGTTACAGATCAGTGTTGAGAAGGGTGTACAATGGGCACCCTAAGAGATGGGTGGACTTGTTGTTCTGGGCAAGCTGGTGCGTGCTCCAGACCTGGAAGGTCACTATGGGCCGAATTCTGGGGTGAAAGCATCAACAAGTGACACGTCTATGGAAACGTGCATCAGATTAACTGTCATGTGTGGAAATTTACCATGACTGTACATTGTCTCTGAGCCAATCAGAACCATCCGCATTGCAGTAATGATGTGGATAAGACCTTGAAAACGGTATAACTGTTGGGACAATTGTATGTACGATAGGGCAAGCAACGAGGCGGTGAGAGAGGGAACGCGGCCTACGAACTCCTTGTGAGGCTTAAAGCTGGCTAATTTTCTTTTAATTAATTGCAATCTTGACTCTTAATTTGTCTTCATTTCTTCACTACTGGTCCTGGGTCATAAGCTGTTAACCCCTAACACTAGCAGCCCAATTAGAGTCTTCAGTTTTTGTTTTTAATAAAAACTCAAGGATAAAAAATGTCACTGTGTCATTTAATTCTTTAAAGCTCACGCACAATACGACTAGTAACATGGTTTAAGAAAGTCAATGGAGACATTTTCAATTCTATGTTGTTGTTTTTTTTTTTTTGCCATTCCAAACCTGTATGCAGTTTTTTGTTTTGTAGAACACACACACACATACACACACACGTTGTGTTTTTGTGAATTGTGAGGACTTTCAATAGGCGTAATGGATTTTACACTGTACAAACTGTACATTAAATCCCCCTCACTGCCACTGCCCCTAAACCTAAACACTACAGGAAATATCTGCATTTTTACATTTTCACATAATTTTGTATGTTTATGAATCAATTTACATTGTGGGGACCACTGGCTGATCTCAGGTTTATATTACATGACATTGTTACATTGTGTCCCCACAATGTAACACACACACACACACACACACGTTAAAAAACCATTACACCTTTGAAATGTCCCCACAATTCACAAAAACACACAGTGTGTGTGTGTGTGTGTGTGTGTGTGTGTGTGTGTGTGTGTGTGTGTGTGTGTGTGTGTGTGTGTGTGTGTGTGTGTGTGTGTGTGTGTGTGTGTGTGTGTGGCCTGGTAATCCCTACATTATGGGGACAAAATGTCCCCACAAAGATGCCAATATCCGAAATCCTTGTCCTTGTGGGGACATTTTTAGGTCCCCATGAGGAAAACATCTTATAAATCACACAGGATGAGTTTTTTTTGAGAAAGTAAAAATGCAGAATGTTTCCTGTGATGGGTAGGTTTAGGAGCAGGGAGCTCATGTGACTATGTGAGCTCATGTAGGAGGATAGGATGTACAGTATGTAGAGTATGAAATTCATTACGCCTATGGAAAGTCCCCATAAAACATGGAAACACGACATGTGTATGTGTGTGTGTGTGTGTGCTCCACGGAAGAAAGACAAACAGATTTGTAGCTTACAGATTTGTAAGCTATCTCTTTAATATCAGTTTACCCACTAGTGCATTAGTTGCACTAGTACTCGCACAGCTGTTTTAAACATCAGGACTGTCACACAATATGCAGATCAATTCTCTAATACGTACATGTGTATCTTTTATTTCAAAGTTATCTCTGTTACACCTCTCACCAGAAAGTTGTCCAGTTGATGGATGGATGAAATCCTGTCCTATATCCACAGGTCACACTTCCTGAATCCTGCAAACACTATCACATTTCACAAGCACAATTTTAGTATCGACACTGAAACTCAGCTAAATAAGATGACACAGATTACTGTCAAAAATGGAATGGAAAATTACAAGCATCTAAAAGCCACTATATGCATCTGTAATACAAATTATGATTTTTTTTTTGTTTGTTTACACATTTAGGGTAGGCCTATACTCAAACACCAACAACTTAATTCTATGTACAGATGCAAAGTTCAGACACCCCTGTTACCCTATGCATTACCTTTCTTGCACTCACGGTCATGTGAGATTCTGCTCAGCACATTCCTTGTGCTATACAGACTGAAGAGTCACATGAGCTCTCTTATCCTAATACTCACCGGAAAGGGCCTTACGTAATCATGCAGAACAGTACAAAAGTCTTGAGTGTACTTCAGAATGGAGTTTTTTGAATCTCCAGACACGGTCATGTGCCAAAGGAATGTTTGAATCCGTAGGTAAACCCTGTTATAAAGGAACAAAGCTCATTAGTTGAATGGTAATCTCTTCTGCAGACCCTCAAGTTAATGCATATAGACTCATCCTTGTGAGAAAAAGTGTCTTTTACTATAGCAGTATCACCAGTAGACAAATACATTTAGTAATAGGGAGGGTCCATAAACTGCACACTGCACACTGCACATGATATGACCCAATGCTCTATATTAAGTCAGATGGGGATGATGTATTCATCTGCTGAGGATATATTGCATGCCACTTTGTGTTTATTTGCATAGTTTGTTTAGTTAATGGATCATTTTGTGTAAAAAAAGAAAGGAGAAAACCTTATAGTGTCCTTTTGTGTTTTTTGTATCCATTTGAGTTCAAAAGGCTAGACATCTGTATGTCTTTTGTGTGTTTGTGTGTGTGTGTATAATAAGGGTTAATATTAGCCTATGAGAATTTTTTTTGCATGATCATTTATTCATTGATTAAATATTTATAAACAAATAATGTTTGTAATATCCCCCTTTCACTCGAGTTGCATGAAAAAGGCTTGATGACCATGTTGATGCATAGAGAATGAAGCATTTTGTGCCTCAGTGGAAGGAAGAACATCTGACCGTCTGTGCAAAGGAGTTCACATGATTAATGTCACAAATGTTCTTGTTTGATTAGTTACATACAAATATGAATGGCCAGTATCTGCATCAATACCATTAAATTAATTGCATGCGATGGATTACAGTTTTCAAACTCTAATGGCTTGTTTTTGACATGTTTTGGGAGTATTTGATGAAACTTTAATACGCAGTAGCGCTTACCAACATGTAGTGTGCGGTTTTATGTTACAGAGGGCTGTGTGTTGGCATTTGCTGTGTCAGTTAGTGGTGTCTGTGTGATATTTAAACCAGGTAAATGTGCATGCGAGATGTAGCTGGCAGTTGGCCGAGACTGCATTCCTCTACAGCAGCAGGAGATTTTCCACCGGACTTCGGAGCACTCTAACACACACCTACACATTTTGGTCAGATGCTGCAGAATACATACACACGGCACATGAAAGAAAGTCTGGTTTAAAGAATAATTAACACTGAACAGTGGCTCCAAAATGTATTGGACCCAAGTCACAGTTAAAGGGACCTATTATGGTTTTTTAAATTGTGTGTTAAATGGTTTTCTGTAGTGTGTAATGTTGCTGTATGAGCAAAAAAAAGTTTTAAAAAAAACATGAAGTCCATTCTAAAGGGAGTTATTCTCTGTACCAGTAAGCACTGTTTCTGAACTCCCTAAAACACCTCGACTGTAGTCTTGAGTTGTCTTCTGGTAACATGCACGTCACAATACTTTGCAGCACTTAAATGGCTCCCACTTAAGACATACAGTCAAACCAACATTTATTCAGACATCTTCAACATTTTCTCACATTATCCCCGTTTATTCGCTATAGTTTATAAAATGGTAATAGAACTGTCAGAACAAATTCATCTTGATAATGTCAGATAACTTCGATTGAATGGTATATCTTGGATTACAATCAACCAATCAGCTGTTGGTGTTAAGTACACACTAAGTGTTAAGTACACACTAAGTGTACACACTAAGTACACTATCTACGTGTTAAGTACACACTTAGATAATACCAATTAAGTTCAATCACTTACAGAGCAATGCTTAATTTTGTTCAGCCTGTGGTGTAAAAGGTTGCATTACCAAAAAAAAGAATAATCCCTTAAGCAATACATGACAAAGGTCAAAGTGTCTGAACAATTTTAGTCCCAAATTTTTACGAATTTTACTCCTAGTCCACTGCATGAAGAACTTTTGGGTATAATATGTCACAGTTTTTTTCCTGCACCCACTAGTAAACAATTATTTCTTGTCTCAGAATAATTTTTGGGACTGTATACAAAAAATACAAAAAACAAAAACATTAAAGGTGCACCATGTAATATTTTTGCAGTAACATATCCAAAAACCACTAAGCCAGTGTTATATATTTTGTTCAGTTGTTCAGTTAATATATCCCAAATGTTTCCAACTATTTGTAAATTCTGAGAAATTTGCTATTTTAAAGGGGTGATGTATTGAGAAATCAACTTTCCCTTGAGCTTTTGATATGGTCATGGTAATATAAGATCATCCTGGACGTTTCAGAGCTGAAAACTTCCTTGTTAGTCAAAGAAAAGTTTTTATAGACACCAGGCCCAGAAAACAAGTGTTTGCTTCTACTGACGTCAGTGCGCGACGAAACACCGCCTTTACAGAATAATAAGCGCGTGAAGTTCAGTAGCCCCGCTCACCGACTCATGGGATCACGCAAGCAGCAGCAATAAACAAGCTGAAGATTATAGCAAGCCACTGCGCTATTCCTGGTTGTGGAAGAACACAGTCGCTACATAAGCTTCCATCGGATCCTAATATTAGGAATGTGTGGTTGAACTTTATTTTTAATGAAGTTCCAGCTCACGTGGGGGAGACATGTAGCCTGACAAGCCAGACCCACATCAAGATGTTTGGTCTGGAAACTCACCATAGACAGGGCTCAATCCGAGGGGCGGGATAAACGGTTGTCTTTCAAACTCCCTCTGCACGCGATAGGATAGCGCTACACCAACCAGAGCAACGAAGGTGAAACAGAGCTTGTTGATAAATTAAACATTCGCCGTATCCGGTCGGCAAAACTCAGAACACATCTTCCCTTTTTAAGAATGACTTCAGTGCCGTTCTTTGTCCTTTTCTCAGAGAAAAGCTTAACTCCAAGTCTTCCAGAGTCGCGGTCAGAGCTGATTCGAAAGACCGCCGTTCGCCAGTTTCTGTGTTTACTAGAAGCACGCAAACGCAACTCGTCCGTCGTAATTATGGCCCCGACCTCCGACTCTACACACTCTATACAATGTGATTGGCCCGGCAAGAGTTAGGGGAATACAGCTCAGAAGGGTATAAAGAGTTGCAAGACGACACTTGCGGGCAGATTAAATTTGCTGCCGCTAGGGTGCGTCTAGATTTCTAGGCTAGGAGACATGGTGTTCACTTATTTAACCGTGGGATCGTTTGTCATCAAATCTCACAGTCACAATGCTATTCTTCTATATTGGATCCCACAGGAGGAATGTTGCAACACACTTATGTAAGTAAAACGTGTTTTTTTTATATGTAATAGTATTGCATTGTTAGATCGTTTTGCTTATGTGTACGTGTCTAACAGAGCATAAATTACCTTTAGCACACTGGACTCAGACATATGGGCCAGGGCTCGCAAAGCCCAACGTCCCAGAGCTGTGCTTTTTCTTTAAAACGGAAGCCCATCGGCAGACAGATGAATCTCGCAATATTCCTTTTGTTCTGCTGTTCTCTCTCTTGACGTGACATTTGAAGGCCATGCTGGCACACGTGTATGTCTACGATCGTGCGGGCCTTGTAATACAAAAATAATAGTCCAATCAATCGCGGGTAGATGAGAAATAAATCATTGTGTTTGTTTGATAAAGACTTACTTGAATCAGTCCAGTTGCTGCTTTCAAATATCCCCTTCCTCATGTGAACTGAACTGACAGGAGATATGACAGCGGAGCTGAAGCTCATTAAATATGCAAATCTTATCCAATCCTAGCCGTGGGCGTTTACTTCCAAGTCTCCAGTGCAGCACGTCCATCAAAACCCAGCGGTTTGAAGAGAGCCTCAAAACCAGAGTAGAAAATAGCCTGTTACTTATTAGTAATGATGTTTTTAAATTGTAAAAACCACACAAACGTCATTAGTTGACCTCAGACAACAGTATACATTTTTTTAAAAGCCATTCAATGACACGTTTAACCAAGGAGCTGGGATGTCTGAGCATAGCATCTTAGGGAGTAGCCTGTATATTGCGTCATATCTGCGTTACCCTGGGTTTTATTTGGCAGAAAGTTTTACTCTTCACAGTGTGAGCAAGTGTCACAGCAGCTGCTAAGTGAACGCACAGAGTAACGTCATAACATAATTTTAAACACAATTAAATGTATCTAATATGATAAACAGAGCTGCGCTACCTCATACTCATGACCGGAAAAGCGGAAATGGCGCCGGCGACTGTGTTCCGTCCTGTCATAATAAAAGTCTTGCTGCTCGCGAGCCGTGTGTTGCTCAACAATCACTCAGCTCCTCAACTGCTCTGCTTCATACTACAGTAATGTTAATAACCGCATCCATGAACTTGATTTCTGCTCGAGTCCTATCCTGATTCTTTTCTACTGGCTGTGAGGTCAGGTGAAGACCACCTTTGGTCTTCACCTCACAGCCAGTAGAAAACATTTTAGAAACATGCTCAAAGAAAACATTAACATAAATATTAAATTACAATAAAATGTGTAATTTGACTTTGTGTAATTTTACAATTGATCTTGATCCCCCCTCCCCCAAGAAGGAGGATAATTTTTAAGTGTCCAAATGTATTTTGAGTTGCTGTACATTCACATTTATGCACACAAATGTCCTCTGCACTCATATATATGCTCTATATCCTTATTTAGACCATCTGGACAGTAAAACAGATGGATGAAGTGGCTGTGGAATTACAAATTCTCCGTAAATGGGATTACACAAGCTTATTCCCTCTTCGTTGAGAACCCATTAGATTAATCGTGACATGATTCTTTTTCATTCAGAAAAACAGAAATTTTAATACAAAAACACCAAAAAGTTAAACAAATAGTTTAGATCTATTATCTTAATGTTAAGCAGGCATTATTACAATGTGAATATACTTTCACACATTTCTTGAAGCTCCTTCCAAAGAATGAATGAAGTGGCAGAAGGGTATGAATGAACGACAGACAGGAGATGATAGATGTTTTTTTCCTGAATGAAAAGACTGGGGGTAGGGAGATTCAGTGGCTATAGATGTGTCCCATAAGACAGATCGACCACCTAACACACACAACCAACATCTGGACTGCACATGACGACACGTAAAGAAGATTTAATCTCTGACACATTCTAGGAAACATTATCAGTATTGTACCTAATACTGGGGGCAGTTGTGGCCTAATGGTTAGAGAGTCGGACTTGTAACCCAAAGGTTCTATGCTCGTGTCTCAGGTCCGGCAGGAATGGAGGAGTGAGGGAAATGGATAACCAGCGCCCTCCTCCACCCTCAATACCACGACTGAGGTGAGACCCTTGAGCAAGGCACCGAACCCCCAACTGTTCTCTGGGCGCCGCAGTAATATGGCTGCCCACATGTGTGCACTTGGATGGGTTAAATGCAGAACACAAATTCCAGGTATGGATCACCATACTTGGTCTCACTTCACCTCAGGTTTCATAAATCAGTTTTGTTCATCTTATTTTGACCAGTTTACAACCTTTCAAAGATTATTACTTTGTCCTTATTATTATTATTATGCTTATTCATTATATATATATATTTCCTTTATAACACTTTAAACAGCTCTACATTTGTATCCTTATAGTGAAAACTTTGCATGAATGAAGGACAGGTTTACTAATTGCACTTTACGTAATGTTAGGATGGTTGGAATATATATGGTTGCCTAGCAACTAGAGGTTACATTTGCAATATTCAAAACATCAGCCCATTTGAGAAAGACACTTACATTTCTCATGAGAGTGCCTGTCTTCACGGAGAACTCATTTTAAGGCCTTAAGGACTTGTTCTGTTTATAGTTTACAGAATTGAAATACATTTTAGTGAAGTTTTATGAACTAATTTCGGGAGGAGCACGTACAGATAATTAAACAACGGAGCCGTCAGCTAATCAAACCTAATTAACAAGGGGAGCACTTCAGAAAATTAAACCTAATTAAACACAAGTGGAGCATGGTAAGCTAATCAATCTAATCAACGATAAGAGGTGTACTTATACTACAGATTTACCTCCTCTCGTTGACCATTTTTATTTTAGCATCCCTCCACCACCCCATCTCCTCACTTCAATTTAATAAACTCTCATCAGATGCCAACACAATCTATAAAACATTACAGTCTAGTTATAGAGTATCTTTATCACGGGGGGGATACTCTGGGTTCGGGCAAAAATCTGAGCCCGGAGCCCACCCCTGGACAGCACGCCAAATACGCATAATCTTTACTCTATAAGTGTAAGTGGGAACTCGTGAAGTATTTTTCAAGTCCATATCGTCCTTTTTTATGATGCCTTCCAAAACTCACTATAATGAATTCTTCTAATTGCTGTTATTTCATTATATGTAGTGACTATATATTTCATTATAAGAACAAATTTTAGTGCAAAAAGCAAAAACAAAACTATAATGTCATATAGCAACAAAAATAAATAAATAATACTCCATTGCTATTATGAAACTCAGTGTTTGTATTTACTCTGCTAAAATAGATGTCTCACTGGGGAGCAATTTGCGGACGTGCATTAGGCGAACCGGACTGTTGATCCATTTTCATTCTCTTCCATTTTTAATACTAATAATAGCTTTGTCACCCGTGGAGTGGTCTTTTGACAGCTGGTGTTGTGAATGCTCCTCACCGCTTGTTTTTAATGGCATGTGCTGTTTCCAAAGTTCATTCTTGACACAGGTCAGTCTTTTCCCTTGGTGGTTTAAAGCTGTTTCTGTGTGAACCTGTCAGTTGGAGAGCCCTTGTTCCATCCTGTTGAAACCTGAAATCAGCGCTGTTATGAGCTTGAAGAATGAGATGTTCACAGATGTTCACAGTCTGCTACATTCTCTTGTCATCACTATAAGGACTGCTATCTTAAGTTCATTCACTGACCTATAGGTTAATTCAGTGAGATCAGAGTTTTATAGAGCCAGACTCTATAATAAGGTTTAGCCGTTGTAGCTTAACTCTTTCCCCGACAATGTTTTTTGAAAAAAGTTGCCAGCCACTGCCAGCATTTTTTATAATTTTCTTAAAAGTTTTATGGTCCCAGAATATTCTGTTATATGAATATTAGAATATACAATATTCTAGCTTAATGCATTCTTTATATATATATATATATATATATATATATATATATATATATATATATATATATATATATATATATATATATATATATATATATATATATATATATATATATATATATCAACAATAGTTTCATAAAAACTTAATCGAAAACATTGTTTTGAATTCAGCACATCACTATAAGCCGTTATTTAGTTTTTTTTACGCACAAAAACTATTATCGTCGCTTCATACAATTATTGTAGAGCCACTGTAGTGAGATGGGCTTTGTAACGACGTCTTTAGTACCTTTTATGGGTCTTGAGAGAGGAAATGACATTGGTGTCAATGAAGGCCTTTCTCAGCCATTGAATTTCAACAAAAATATCTTCATTGGTGTTCCGAAGATGAACAGAGGTCTTACGGGTGTCGAACGACATTAGGGTAAGTAATTAATGAGAGAATTTTCATTTTTGGGTAACTAACCCTTTAAGGGTACTACCCTAGTGTCAAGCTGTTTTACCTCTAAAGGTAAAAACATTTCTGACAGTGCATCTGGATCGGATTCAGAGTGAGGATTAAAACACAGATGGAATAGATCGAGTCCACTTATTGGGTCGACATTTCATTTGGTAACATTAGGCAGTTTTGATTTATATGTGCTTAATAATAATAAAAATAATGATTTGTTACATTTATATAGCACTTTTCATGGAAGGGAGGAATCTCCTCAACCACCTGGATGATGGCAGCCATATTGCACCACCAGAATGCCCAACACACACACCAGCTGATTGGTGAAGTGATGATGCCGATCAGTGTATGGGGAAGATTAGGAAGCCATGATGGATAGAGGGCAATTGGCACATTTGCCCAGGATGTCATAATTAAGTTCAGGATGATCAGGATGTTGATTATTGTCATAATAACCCATGAACTGTGACAATTATCAAGTTATTTTACATATGCATCTGCTTACATATGCGACCCTTACTGGCAAAATGGCAATTAGCTCATTTTCATTTATTATTTATTTTCACTTATTATTATTTAATCTCCATTTAAAAAAATCTTCACAATTATATATGATTTGTTGGAATCAGACACAAAAAAAGTCGATAGAGCCAGCAAAGTTAATTTTGAGAAAAATAATGTTAAAGGTTTTTGAAGGTTCCAAAACAAAATTACCTGGCAATAATACCTTGAAATTCCAGGTAATAACAGGACACTTGCCACACACCAAGTTAAAACCAAATATCATTTTTTTTTTCTCCATGATACCACTATTGTTTGATTAACATTAATGCTGCAGTCCGTAACTTTATGCGCTCTAGCTGTTAATAAACAGAACTGCTTGTGGAAGAACATTGGAGCTGGAGCTTCTCTCTGTTTATGTCTATAGCGAGTCACACAGGGACTGTGTTCCTCCGCAGCAGTGCCTACCAGTCTGGTAGTACAG